>NC_060888.1:4884391-5111891 GCF_014805685.1 Silurus meridionalis | reverse complement strand
GGTACTCATTAAAAACAAGCTTTTTAGCCCGAGCTTGTGTGGGTCTTTTTAACAAGCAAGCGTCTGTACGCTACAGACGCACAGACTGCGTGTGACTAAAGAACGAATTTGCAAAAAACGAGAGAAGAAAGATTCTCATTTAGCTCTGGCATTTCAGACATGATTACTTTGTTTTAATGTGCTTCAAAATACTTCCCTGTCATGTAGGGCTTAAACTCCTACATGCTAGGCAGGGGAAGGGGAATGTTCGTCTCTTCATTATTGAAAATTAAAACTCCATTTAACACAGCAAAACTTTACAAAAACGTACTGTAAACAGAATCAGAAAGCTCCTACATGAGCGTTCAGCAAAGGGTGAAAAAATAATGGGGTTTACACCATACACTGCAGTATATATACTCTACAGGGAGCCATTTGAGATTCAGTAATCTTGTCGTGTAACATGCGTGAGTGAAAAAGGCTGCCGCCTTTCCGTGGACAGAACAGGATGCTGATTATTTGGCTCGGAACAGCTCGTAGCGCTAAAGCGCAGTTCAGCTGCGACGTATCTGCATAATAAGGAACAGGGCTGAGATTAAATCTAATACCACAGAGTTTCCCACTCCTGCTTCTTGAGTCCCCATGGTTTTCTGTTCTCGTCTCAACTCCATCACAGGTCCGTCATGTGAATAAAAGCACTAATAGCTGCTTCTGAAATTAGATGGGAGGTTAAAATGTAATCTGTGAAGGTGTTAAAGAATGCAGAATATCAAGAGGTTGTATTGATGGCAAAATAAGAATAATGTGAGGCAAGATATTAGACATTTTTAAAGTCTTTCGACCATATATAGCTGACGCAGTACACAGTGAAATGAGACAACGTTTCTCCAGAACCCTTGTGCTACATAAAACAACATAAAGCTACATCACTCAAGATAAAGTTACATACAGAACGCAGAGCAAAGGACTCAAGGAAGTTGTCCTAGCCACATAAAGTACGTGTGCAACCTAGAGCAAACAGTGCAAGACAAAAGACCTTCTGTATAGTGTAATACAGTACAATGTGCAAAGAAAATTGTACACAAGAGTGTACTTGTAAACATAGGCACAAAAAGTTGTGCAGAACAGCGAAAGCAGCAATCAAGTAGGTGCCCAAAAACAGCATGTAAACAGTTATGGTATAGTTGTAATATAAAATGGGTGGTGCTGAAGACTTTTACAGTGTGGTTGTGAGATTTAGTAAAAGCGTAAAGAGTGTGTGTGAAGTGTGCATGGAATCATTCACAATGCAATTGACTGCAGTGTGTTGTGTAAATATACGTGATAGAAGGAAGAGAGACTCCAATGTTCTCCTTAGCTCTCCTCAATATCCTCTTGCAATCCGAGACAACGCAGTTCCCAAAGCAGGCAGTGATGCAGCTGCTCAGGATGCACTTGATGGTCCCTCTGTAGAACATATCAGGGTGGGTGGAGGGAGATGGGCTTCCTCAGCCTTTTCAGGAAGTAGAGGCGCTGCTCGGTTTTCTTGGAGTTGGTGTTGAGTGACCAGGTGTAGTTCTCCTCCAGATTTGCAAAAAGGAATTTGGTGCTCCTGATGATCTCCACATAGGATCCATGAATGATCAGTGGAGAATGGCCACTCTGTGATCATCTAAAGACAACAACCATCTTCTCAGTTTTGTCATCGTTTAGAGACAGGTCGTTGGCTCGACAGCAGGCTGTTAAAAAAGTAAACCATTTTAACCTGCAACTGTCTCTGCCACCCTACACACCAATTACTCATTTTTCCTTTTTTGTATCATGTGTTTAAATGTCATGAAACTAATATATTTGTCAAACATTGTCTGAGATGTTTTATTTCTAGAAGCAGTAATGAATTCATATCTAAAAGAGCACACAAAATAGTTTATTGAACACAAAGCTGAACGATATTGGAGTGGACCGGCCTTCTACTTTCATGTCATTTAGCGAGCAGCATGGGCGCTGCAGTCAAATCAAACCCCCTATAGAGTTCAAAAATATTCCTACATCAGGAAGCATTTATAGTTATTTTATTACCAGGTAGTCTGACTGTGATTACAGATCCAGGTTTTTGAATGTATTTACTGGCATACCTGGAACAGTGTTTACAGAAATACCCACTTCCTCCTTCAACACACTCCTGCAGTAATACTAGGAAGAGAGTCCAGTCTCCTGTCAGCTAGTCATTGCGTCCTTTCGGGTACAAATTAAATCATATTCTAGACATTTCCTGCATAGATATCAGTTATACATAAGATTACATATACTGGCTTTTCACACATTATCAGTTTGTTGATAAATGACATGACCACAAGCTTGTACATAAACAACCAGCCTTTTTCAGCCTTCACTTATAGCTGACTTGTATACTAAGTTTGTTCAAATTATCTATATTGTTCAGTGTTTGTGCAGAAATAGATTCAATTGGTTTGTTTGGGGGTTTTTTTCGGTTACATACAGTGAGATACTGAGAAAAAACACACATTTCAGCAAACATTTTAGTATATCTTCTAAAGGGACAACACTATAGAAATAAAACTTGGAAAAGTGGGCATTCAGACAGCAGGTAACAATTAATATATCAAACTTTTCACCTCTCCATTATACAACCATCAAATTAATCCATGAATCCATCCATCAATTAATCCATCCATCCATCCATCTATCCATCCATTTATTCATCCATTCATCCATCCATCCATCCATTTATCCATCCATCCATCCATCCATCCATCCATCCATCCATCCATCCACCCACTCATTCATTCATCCACCATTTATCCATCAATTAATCCATCTATCTATCCATCCACTCATGCATTCATCCATCTTTTCATTTATCATTCCACCCATCAATTAATTCATCCATCCATCACTTAATCAAATCATCCATCCATCCTTTCATCCATCTATCCATCCATTCATGAATTAATCAATTTTTTCAATTATCTATCTATTCCTCCATCTATCCATCAATCCCTCCATCCATCCATCCATCCATCCATTCTTTTATTCATCTATCTATCAATCCATTAATTCATCCATTAATTCATCCATCTAGCTATCCATTCATCCAGCTATCCATCCATCCATCCATCCATCGATCCATCTATCAAATTTTATACATTTCTTATTTCCTAAGAGTAGTCAATATGCAGTTTGACACCAAACAACGTGTCCATATTTTGTGTGAGCACTATTGTTATCCAGCACTGGCTTAATCCTCCTGGGCATGGAATTCAGCAGAATTGCACAGGTTGTTGCTGGGATCCTCTTTCACTCCTCCATAATGACATCATGGAGCTGCTGGATGTTAGACACATGGTGCTTCCATTCGAGGATGCCCACAGGTGCTCAATAGGGTTCAGGTCTGGATGCTATTTTGATATTTTGACTATGAATGTTGTTACAGGAAAATAATCAGCAATGCTGTGTTCTGTGGGCTGGTGCAAAATACCCCAAATGTTCCACAAACCTCCACAAACAGGATCTTCAACAAAACAAGTTCCTGTTAACACTTATGTTACAGCAGCTGTAAACATTTGTTCGCTCTGGTCATTTAAAAAAATTTGATAGCTTAATAGTGATGAGTGGTAAATACTGATGATTCCAACTGAAATTACAAAGAAATCTTGAAATCTTTAAAGATTTAATCAAATTTAGATGCTTTCACCTAAAGACACCAATTTTTACTTCATGAAGGACATGTTAATAAACTGAGTGTAATGAAATGCAAAATATGTGCAGTGTTTATTGAAGAAGACCCGGAAAAACACTGCACAAGCACATCACACTCATAAAAAGGTGTGTAGTTTAAAACAATTGAAAGCAGCTACAGTAATCTCAGTTTGGTTACTCCAATTAATTATTCATCTCCTCTATCACACTGTTGGCTTTATAAAGTACAAATCTGCTGTGAAGTAGAGTTACTTGAATATTTAATGTATAATTGCACTTAATTACAGTCTTTCTATTAAAGGGTGCACCAAAAGGAGACATTAAAATCATCATGTGCAACATCAAACCGTTATTATTGTGTTTCTTGAGGGGATCTAAACACATGAAAGACCAGGATTAGTAAAAGTAATAGTGAAGCTTTATCTCATTATAAGGTTTTTTCGCAGCTGATGTATTGAATGAAGGTGATGCAATAAGTTAGTTTATTGCGAAGAGCTTTGTTTTTTAGGAGGGGGTTTAGCTAGTGTGACTGTATAATTGAATAAGAATCTGCCAGCAGCCAGTTCAATGTAGAAATGATTATCATAATCAAACATAATCACTGCAAAGACAAACAGCAGTAGATTGATAAAAAGCCAGACCGTAGATGATCCAGATCTTCAAATGCTTCAAATGAGCAAATAAATCTCATAAAAAAGAGAACTGTCTAGAAATAGGTTTAATTATATTTATTTTATAAATATCGAGATGAGAAATATTAGAAAAAAATAATCTGACTCCATATATTTTTATTTGCTAATGTCTGTGTTGCCCTTTTTTTCCAGATATAAGATACCACTGATGCTTTTCTGTCCTTCCAATAATAGTACCAAATGGACATATTAAAGCAAAAATCTAGACTTTCCAGCCTGTAAAAGGTTAAAGCATCTTCCAAGTTTGAAAATAGCTTTTATGTTTGCCTGCTCCACACATTTTCATTGTGGAGTGGAGCCACACAGTAGCACTCAAGAGATCACTGGGTCAATTACCTAATCTTAATAACCGTAATTGCCAGCTTGGAAAGCAGCTGAGCTATTAATTCTAGTGTGGCCCACTGGAGAATCAAGGCTCGCTGCCAAAGACAAGACATACTTAAACACCCTCACATCTGAGCCTTAACACACATTTACTCCATCTCTAATGAGCAGGGGAGCTCTTCATAAATACCACTCACCCCCTCCTTATCCTCCATCCCCATTTCCTTTTTCATGACCAGGTTGATTAACAGGATTTTTTCCCATTCTCCCTTACAAGCCTCTTTCATTCTTTTGTAACCAGGAAAGATCAATTGACCCTAGAGCGGCAAAATCGATCCACACACCATCGCCCCCAGCTTCTAATGAAGCCATCTGCGAGGGGAATCCTGCCCTTACACAATTACCCAGCAGCCCTTTCTCCCTGGGCTACTCGTATCAGACTGCCGACACCCTGAGAAGCAGTGTGTAAGTGAGTCCCAGACATTAAACTCTTACACAATTCTACAATCTGAACGCTGGTTTGGAGGTGGAATGCCAGCCGTGGGGGTGACTTGCAATCGATACAACGGAACAGAAAATAAGCAGGAGTGAAATGTCAGCTGCCGTTCGGTTATTGAGATCCATTTCTCGGTGAGGTGACAAATGAGAGCACATTCTTCTAAGCCATGAGAACTCGGCGCTGGTTCTGTACATGTAATCAGACTTGCCAGTATGGTGGAACAGCTTCGAATGATTATCGAATATGTTTTTTTTTTGTTTGTTTTTTTTTCTTGTGGGAAATATATCTGTTTGTCGCCTGTTTTTTATCTAGTAAGTATTAAACTGCCAAATGCCATAGCATTTTTTTGCACAGCAAGGAAATTTGCAGGTATCATATATATACTAGCTGCTAAATAACAGGGATTTGTACGGAATCCACACACCATCTTGTAATAACCAAAACCTACTGATAACAAGAATTGTAAAGCTAATTGTGTAAAGAAACCTATGAGGGATGTCTCCAGTGTCAGCACTTTGTAACGGTCAGATTAAGAAATATTGTTTATTCAGATATTTATACTGGGTATACAAAAAGTCAGAACAGGAAGTTTTGCAGCAAATTCAACTCTAAATCAACGGTTCTTTAATTCAGGGCGGTGCAGGAAAACGGGAAATTTTGGAACTAGGAGTTAGTGACCCTAGGGTGTCACAATCTTTTGGAGCTGGTGCGACCTCATTTAGATCTCCTTGGCATTAGTTATAATGGAGCAGTGGAGTGGTCCGCAACGAGCGTTCATTGTAAAACCTTTTATAAGAATGATGATAGTGTGAGTGCTGCGCAATGGGAGTTTCAGCATCATTACCAGTTAGGACATCATGATTGTGTTCCGTCTGCTTATGCGATAACAACATGGATGCGTAATTTCGAGGGCTCCTGAGGATGGCAGCTCGAACAGCTTTAATACCTTCTGTTGTGCAGGCCGTTCGAACACCACCTGTAGACTTCTTTTTTAAGAACCTTTTTCTTCTAAATTAGCAGACAGGAAACAATCACTACATCCTAACTGATAATAACGTGCAACACTCACACTATCACCATTTTTATAAAAATATTTTACAGCGAACACTCGTTGTGTACCACTTCACTGCTTCATTATACCTAAATGCAATTGGTTCTAAATGGGGTCACTGTGGTTCCACATCTGAGTCCATCTTTGATGAGGTGAAATTGTGTTTCAAAAGACAATGAAATGTAGCTTGTGCTTGGTTGGAATGCACACTGGACACTGAACACTGTCCCTTTGTGGATAAAATTGTACACCCCTGGTATAGGACAGTAACTCAAACCAGATCCTGTTACACACTGAGCCACGTCACACCACCCCATAGTAAATGTGTCCCCAGCCTGCTTCTGGTGCTAGGGGGTATAGTCTATCTCTGATATTATGGGTGTCTGTATCAGGAAGGTCTGATCAAATGATGGTATATATGGTGATGAATGATGCATGCATGATGAATGATGAATGGTAAAAGAATAAACCAATAATTGCCACAATCATGACACTGAGCACCAAGGCAAAAAGTCACACTTTCATTGGCACCCTTACAGCCAAAGTTTTTACATTTGCAATGGAGGCCTCTTGTTTTTAATGAACATTGTGTCAATAAGGGGTCAGGCTCTAAAAATAACAATTTCTGATGCACTGGTATAGCCTACTGAGTCATGGTAAATCTGGCTACCCGTGTAGAGTGGGTTAGTGTTACCATATAACCCCCTCCCAATCTCACACCAAGCCTCTTTATTGAAGCTGTCAGTACATAATGTTGCTCTTTAGCCTTTAAGTATACGTACAGATCGTGTTCTCCGACCCAGGCATTTGTCATCTTAATGACAGTAATTTGCTCCCCTGCTACCCAGCGCTGCTGCAGGCTGAAGCTGCTCTCTGTGCAGAATCTCTGCAGATACTGAATTTCCCATCGCCTCAAGTGGGCATCTGCCTCCCTGAACCTGTGTCACCATGCATCCTGTCACCATTTCAAATTCCATGACATGCAGCGACCGGCATCTCGTTTGTCCGTATGTTTACGAGTTTTGTGACCTATCACTTTAGGTTGAACGTATCCTCTTCTGGAAGTGACACAGACGGCGTCATCAAAATCCAGGCGACAGCAACTGACAACACTGACACTTTGAAACTATAGGAAGATACTGAGGGAAACCTTGCATTGGAGACCAGCGCTCATCTTGAACCACCCGTTTCCATAGATACAGCCGAGGAGCAAGAAGAGGCGGTGGCACTAAAATAAGAAATGGCCGTAGGTAATCAGCTGCAGCAACGGCAGTGACATGTCGGAGGTGACAGGCGGCTGAGGTGAGGTCCATAGCAACCCTGTGCTCATGTTGAGCCCTCAGCAAACAGCTGAAAGATTATATTTGGCCAGATTAAAATTGGACTTCTGCTGGACAGCCGACAGGACGGTTTTATGTCAGTCTCTCTGAAAAGGGGCCGCTTTAAGCTTATAATTGTCCTCAGAAGAGGATGGAGGAAAGATAGTCTGCTGTGACATCAGATCTGATGATCTCTGATGATGGAAAAAGTCGCAGAAAAACTATTTCTACGTGCTGAGCGAGCAACAGAGAGAGGGAGAGAAAAAAGGAGAACGAAAGCAAACGAGACCATGAGGCGGGTGAGAGATTGAGAGGAGAAAGTGGTTGCTATGGCAAACAAAAGTTTCATAATGAGAGGCAGCAGTGGAATGAGAGAATGAGAGATACACAAAGAAAACCTTTATATAATACTGATTGATAGAAGAACAGCCAGAACAATTACAACAATCTGTCATGTATAAGAAGCTCCAGTCAGTTCTGGGTTCACCTGAGCTTGGAGAGATTTGCAGATTTGGCATGATTCTCTGACCTAAATCATGTTCACAAACAGCACGTCACGTCAATAGATGAGCTCCGTCTTTGCTTTCTGTCTCTGTGATTAAGCCTGAAGCTGCTAAAGCACCATTTGTGTAGACTTAACCTCAGAATTACAAAGGAGTGCAATTTTCAGCTGCCTTTATTTATAAAACCCCCCAAATTTCAGCCGTGTTTGCAAGACCGTTTGTGTAGACAAGGATATTTGATCGTGTTTGAATGCCGAGGTGTAGGTGGATGCCCAAGGCGCAATCTTTCTCTGTGTGTCTCTCAGTGACTCAGAAGCTCTTCTCTAAATTCCTTCCTTGATCCCAGAGCAATTCTTAAGCACATATTATACATTCTTACACCCCGGCTCATGTTATCACTACCAACCCTGTTCCCTGCCACTCCTGGCACCATGAGTAAGCCTTCCACATGGGCAGAGGCGTACTTCAACTGAGTAGTCAACAGATTACAGCCTTAAATTGGCAACTGTATCCATGCTCTGTTTTCAGAGACAACACAGAGAGAGCTTAAAATTAGTCCGCTTTTAAACATCACTCATGTTTTATATTTATATCTATAAAGAGAAAGAGAGCGAGAGAGAGAGAGAGAGAGAGAGAGAGAGAGAGAGAAAGAGATACAGGCGTTACTCAGAGTGTCCATTAGGAACCGAGATATGAAACATGGCCGCAGAACCCTAACCTGATTTATTAAAAAAGTTAGTTGCAGACTTTTTCTTCCTCTCCGGAATTGACGTGAATGTATCTACCTGGTGCTTTTTCGCGAGAGGTGAGGTCAGTTCATAAGCGACTGAAGGTTTTCTTCAGGTCTCTCCGAGGACACCACGCACTCTCATATTAATAAAGTCAGTGGGCAGGCGGAGAGGAAAGAGAGGCACTCTCCTGCCATTTACAACTAATATGATTTCCCCCGCACAGCAGCCAGGCGCAAGCGCTAAGGTTAAATCGTGCATCTCTACACAGCAAACACTTACACCTGCCCATTCAGCTGCTACCGTCTACCTTCACCTTGCCTAAGAAAACAAACTTTATTTATCCAGGAAGAATTTCAGCTCCTGCACCGCTATTTTTTGCCCTGCCTTTCAACGCTGGGTCATCTGCAGAAGGGCCAAGGAAGTCAGAAAGATGGAGTCAGAAGAGATAAAGTGAGAGATGAGAGAAAATATAAATGCTCAGAAATAGATGAGAGTCGATGCTTTGGTGATTTGGATAAAGTGGGGAAGATGAAGGTAATGAAGAGTGTTAGCTCTTAACCAGGCAGAGGAGGGAGAAATGCCTCTTACACACCCTCATCTCAGCTGCAAGATTGCTGTAATAGGATAGTTTGCTGCACACACACACACACACACACACACACACACACTGACAAGTTTGTCCCCTTGTGGGGACCTCTTACTGACATTATATATTAATGTTATATGACTAATTAGCAGGGAATACTTTACCTAAAAAATTTTATGCACATTTTTGCCATTTAAAAAATAAATAAGCAAATAAACAGATAATTATGTAAAAATAAAACGATTAAATCAGACAAAGGCTAAAATAATACATACATAAATATACACACTCACTAGGGATGGTAAGATTCACCGATTGACATTTGCATAAAACTACACGATGCATCGATTTGAAAAAGTGTGCATCAGATACAAGTTGCCATTTGTATAGCAATGCATCGTTTTCTAACATATTTGCATCGGTACGAAACGATTTATTTATATATAATTATTAGTAGATGTGCTATACTTTTATTGTTTGTGAAAATGCCAGGCGTTAGAAGTCAGAAGGCACTTAAGTACATTTATAATTTGCTGTCTGAACCAAAAAAATAAAAGTGAACTATCTGTACCATATTGAATTGCATAGCATCGTATTGCACTGAATCGCCTTGTGCGGAATCAAGTCAAAATCAGATCGCACTGCATCATAATGGGGTGAATTGTATCTGAAGCTGCTTCATATGTATCTTTAATGTATCATTTGCTATGCATCGAGATGCAAATTGTACCTTCCTCAGTTATGGAGCTGCACAAACCCAACATACATCTAGTACTTCCCATTAAAAAAACAGCTAAATGTCAGAAATTCCTATATAGACATTTTGTCCCCACCAAGATATATATACATGCTCACAGGACACAAGCTGAACCTGGCACAGCTCCATTATAAACTGAGTGATTTTGGCTGACACTCTGAGGATCAATACTTTCTATTTCTCCTCTCATTCCCCCACACACCCTTTCCACAGTTCTTTTCCCTCTCATATCGCCAATGCAGACATATTGCTTCATGTATACTGTTCGTCGAGCACTGTGTCATATTGCTTGGTTTCAAAAGATTTATACCATAAGGCTCATAATGTCCTACGAGGTAAAAACATAGCTTTGCAACTAATTCTGCCTGCTTTTACACACTCTTTTGCAGGTTTATACCCTTTAACTCATGCCAAAGTTTACAACCCCCGACTGCATAACTCTGTATTGCAACCACGGCATTAGCACCATTCACACCATATTCAGACTACAGTAAGAGCTCAAACTGCCATGCTGAGAAAATAACACATCTCGAAAGAGTAAAAGAGAGAGAGAGAGAGAGAGAGAGAGAGAGAGAGAGAGAGAGAGAGAGAGAGAAAGAAAGAAAGGGGGGGAGGCGGCATCTCCACGTCCACACTTCTGCGTGGCTTGGGGAGCCTCAGGAGCCCTGTGAGGCAGCTTAGTGGCCAGGTGATTCATGTGGTAATCTCTCCCCGCATACCAGGGTTATTGACTGCGAGAGAAAAGCTTTCAGACGTAATAGAGATTCATTTTTCCGATGGCATCAAGAGGAGCCGTCTACTCATATTCATACAGAGCGCTCTGTCCTGAGAGATGAGATTTCAGAGCACGGGGGAATAAGGGGGAAAGAAAAGATATGGAAAAGTAAAACGAGCATTGATCTTAGAAAAATAGAGAGGGCAGGACTACTGTAGGTTACATTTACAGTCTTAACCTCGCTGTAGTTCACCAAGATAGTGATACACACATAACACTGTGTAGGAAGATGTTACATCTCACTGAGAATCTGTTTAACGCAGCACTGGATAAATTAGTAGCCGGGGCAGATTTCACATCCGGATATTAGTTTTTATTCATAGTTGCCAAGGGGACAAGTCGATTTAAAAGCCAAAAAAGAAACAAACTTTTGCAAAAAAAAAAAAGTTTTCATTTAAGTGTGTATATTTAAACTTGATACACTTCACAGTGGTGTGATTTAGAATAGCCTTTATTTGTCACATATACATTACAGCACAGTGAAATTCTTTCTTCGCATATCCCAGCTTGCTCCGAAAATGGGGTCAGAGCACAGGGTCAACCTTTTTCAAGGGTCCAAGAGTGGTAGCTTGGGGATACCGGGGCCCCATCCCCCAACCTTCCGATCAATAACCCAGCACCTTAACCACTGAGCTACCACTCTCCTTTATTGACTGACATGATTGACTGATGGGTTTGTCAAAGTTTTATTCTTCTGTTTTATATCATTTATTTATTTTAAGTGGTAGCTCATTGGTTACGACGTTGGAAGCTTGTAAGGTTAAATCCCAGCTGCCACTCTCCGGCCCTTAAACAAGGCCCGTAATCCTCAACTGCACAGTTGTTAAAATTCGATAAATGTAAGTCGCTCTGAATAAGGGCTTCGGCCAAACACCTTAAATATAAATATAAATGTCATGTAGTCATTATCCTAATATACTGCACTAGCGTCAATTTACCTATGCTAGTTCCTCAACAACATTGAATTGACTTTTCCCAAAATGTTCATTGTATATGGATTTTCAAATTTATGAATTATAAATCTAGAGTTGAAAAATATAGCCTCATATTTGCAGAAAATTGATAATGCTAATTTGGGGTCATTTGAACAAAAAGTAAAGAAATCCTGATGCTAGTTATATTTGAAATTACCATATTTGTGCAGTGCAACAACACAACACCACAGCACTGGATAACTACTTGGTGGCATTGTCAGGGGCACAAACCTGATGTGCAACATGACAGGCCTTTTTAGAAGAAAACTATATTTTCATATTTGTCTGGGTATATTAATAGTCTAACCAACACTTTTCAGCCTAATCAAGCAGGTTTCTAGCCAAATACATACAATACTGGACATGCGGATTTGACTGTACCGAAAATCCGCAAAGTGAAAAGCTGTACTCAGAGTTCATTCTGAGCGTGGCAAAGAGCATGGTGGACATTTCAATAGCTAATTACAAACTGAATTAGTTTTGGGTTCAATTTTGCCATACACCATCATATAACAATCTAATAACAACGTTCATAATGTGAGAAAATCACACTTGGCCAGCAAGTTTTTTAGGCAGATGACTGAGTTCATTATCATAATGTCAGGATTATGGACTGGACTACATTTTCCATTACCCATTGCACCACAGTTGTTCTTATCACTTGCACTGTTTGCCCCACTGCCATGTTTTTTGTCATGTTTTCTCTGTTACATGATTCCCATTTATGGTTTGGTGTTGTTCTTATCCAGTATATGTTTACCTTGTTCATGTGTCTAGTCATTTTGTGACATGTTTTTGCCACTGTTAATAAAAAAATATCTCCATTTGCATGTGCGTATCCGTGTATTACATGATACGCAATACAGCACCCAACACAATATAGGCAGAAAAACTAAGAAACAAAAAACCAACAACACATTTTCAGGGATATATCAGTTTTGATTTGATATGGTAAATGTTGGCAATCCCTATTTTCACCAATCCTTCATTTCTTATCGTTTTAATGATTGTGTTTTGTTTTTTTCATTCAATGGTTTTTCCAATGCAAATATAAAGCTATCAGTGGCTCTGTCATGTATCCCTTGGTTTCCAAAGTACTTTATGTATCTTCTAGATGTTTCAATGGGTTAGGAAATGGTAGACCTACGACAATATACAGTATAATGACTTTGTTGCCCATGGTACAAACAGTGTAAATACTTCCTTAAAAGTACACTAAGAGTCCTCAAGTCCATTTATGCACCTTATATAGTGTTCCCTCACAATTATATTTCTTCAACTAGAACACAAAGATGTTTGATTCAGTGTATCATCTCAGAAAGAAACATTTTTATCCTGAAGGTAGAGTTTACAGTAAAACCTATTGTTCAGTTACATTAAAATATATTTATTTGACAGATGTTTTATCCAAATAATTCAATAAAAACACTGAGCATCTAAAGAGATTCAGGTTTTCCTCAAAAGTTCTCTTCAGGAGCCTCAACAGTGGCTCCTTTAGCTTTCCTGTTCTCTGCCTGTTTGTTATCTGCTAATAATGGGAGTCATCTGTGTTTGCATAGACCTCTACTTTGGATGCCAACAACTTTTTGAATAAGGCCATGGAGCTACAGCACCTCCAGAATCCTCTCACTCTGCTGAGTTACGTTATTATTGCTCCATTAAAGAAGTACTATTTAGAGACCTCCACTGTCTGCAAGGTGAATTGCAATTGCATTGAGAGCACAGATAAGCCTCCCCAGCTGACTCCACACCTTCTACTGAAAATACATACAATGAAGAGAAAAAGTTTGAGACCACAATGAAAATCTGGGCTTTTTTCTATAATTTATTTATAACTGGCAACATTTTTTTTTAGAATTTAGGGGGAAAGGAATTCTGTAATATCTCTCAATATACAAGATGCGGCACATTTCTAGGGCCCTAATTCAATTTGTGAAATTAATCAGATTCTCCAATTGATTTGGATCCATTGTGAAGGAGAGGGAACCTGATTTCTACTGAAGAAGGGGAGGGAACCTTATTTCTAGGATGATGTGGTGATCATGGTGATAATGGTTGTGATCATGGTGATAATGGTGATCCTCTTCATGCTCTGATTTACACTAGTATTGTGAATGATGTTCTATTAGCTTAAGTCTCAGACATGTTTAACTGTTAAATGTTTATGCTGTCACAAAGGTCATGTGGTTATTCATCCTTCTCATGGTCTGGATTGTGGCGGATCCATAGCCCATGCTGAGAATTCTGGGTACGTAGCAGGAATATGTTCTGAGTGGAATTCCAAAAAAGCATTCTAAGACATGTCACCACCAGCATTTTTAGCTAAATGTGATGAAATATGAAGCCCTAATGTCATGAAAAGCGCTCTGAATCACGTGTGCAATCTGCCCAACTGAGAGGTGGGATGAAATCATGACGAGGAAGCTATAAAACACGCATGCGGTGGAACCAACGCTAGCTTCTGTCTGTTCAGGCATGGACTGGTCAGTGTGGTGCGATTGGACTTTCGTTCCCAAAGCGTTGTTGACGCAGCTCAAGTTCCTGAAAGGAAACATCTCTAGGTTACATTTGTGTGCCATTGTTCAGAGCTAACCCTGTTATCTAATTTATACAACTGAGAAGTTGATGGTTTACAGCCTTGCCCCAGGACCCAGAGTTACAAACTCATAACTTTTCACTACAAAGTCCAACAATTTAACCTTAAACAGAAAAGACTTGTGGGTAAACCTGTGACTAAATTAGAGCATTGGAGTTTATGAGAGTAAGTTTCCAAGATGCACTTTAAATCCACTGTGACTCTGACTAAAATAAAGCAGTTACTAGAGATAAATATTAAATTAAGAATAATCATCATACACATAAGGTTTCTAGCCAACTGAACACCACAACTTACACATAATCACTGGAGAAATGTGCAGCATTTGCAGGTGTACTTTTAAACACTACAAACTGAACCTTGAAAAAAAGGTCTCTAATGTGATTAGTGGCACTAAAACCAGGAGTAAAATAGTTAGCTGGAGAAAAATAATTCTGCCCGAGCCACTACTCCGTCGTCCATGACAACTGTGTGGGATGAGGTAAATGCTTCAGGCTCTCTCCAGCAACGAGCAGCACAATTAACAAAAAAGCAAACAAACGCAAACAAAATCTCCATGTGCGCACACACACACACACACACACACACAAACACACCCCTCCATTGCTTGTGAGATATTCCTTTATAAAACACAATACACACACCAGATAGGGGGGCATTTATTATTTATACAACCCAAGAAAAATACATCTAATTAGCCTTTTATTTTTGCAGTGAATAAGCTCTGTGTGTGTGTGTGTGTGTGTGTGTGTGTGTGTGTGTGTGTGTGTGTGTGTGTGTGTGTGTGTGTGTGTGTGCAACATGCAGTTATATACATACTATACACAGGACATGGTGATGTTTCCAGTTCAAGGACACTGTCACGGTTCTATTCAGGTGTAAGCAGTTATTAAAGAGACATCTGGTTGTGTCAATCATAAAAGAAAAGCAGGATACACACAGATCAGGGCTGTCAGAAAAATAGCATTAAAAAGCCATGTTTTGGGTGTGTATATGTGGGTATATGTTTTAAAGTGAAAAGTGAACTATTGCTTTGAGCTGTGGTGTTTAGGTACCATGAAGAAAACAGCCAGTGGAGTTTAGGAGAGTGTAACGGGGGAAAACATTAGCTCTGGCTTATTGATGTAATATTTATGAAGTAATATCAGGAGACTCCTGTTCCATTATTTAGAGCGAGAGAGGGAGCGAGGAAAAATACTGGCGGTGTTAACAGATTAGCACAGCTGCAAGTGGGTGGAAAAAGGGCTTTCCCCAACATCCTCAATGACTCTATATAACAGTATACACACACACACACACACACACACACACACACACACACACACACACACACACACACACACACGCTTACTTTCCACTGGGCTTCAGTAAGCAAGCACACAAACACCCTCACTGTTGTTTGTACAGAAACAAAAGTGTTTCCTGTATAACCCTATACTTTTAGCCAAACACACACACACACACACACACACACACACACACACTGACTAAAATATTAATGTCTGTAACTAATGCTATGCCAATACGTCAACCTCAATCAAACCAGCCAAAAGAAATTTCTCCCCACATGATATCAAAACACACACATACAAACACACAGACACACACACACACACACACGCACATGCATGGCATTATTGTAAAGTTTGTTTGTCTTTGTTCTTGTCTATAATTTAGTAACAGCATTTTCTGGCTTGACTAGATTTTAGGAATTGTCTGTGTGTGTGTGTGTGTGTGTGTGTGTGTGTGTGTGTGTGTGTGTGTGTGTGTGTGTGTGTGTGTGTGTGTATGTAAAAGACAGAGACAGAGAGAAAGAGAGAAAGACCAGAAAAATATACTATATGAAACAACCACTTATTATGGCCCTAGCATGAAACTACCTTGTTTTAGCTGTATTTTAAGCTAACAGTATAATAGTAAAAAATTACTGTTCTTGTTGTTTTTTGTCTTAATTTCACTTTCAATTTTCCTTCACCTATAAAATGTGTTTAAGTGATTGAAATTTTCTAGTTAAACTTCTGAGGAAAATTTGGACGTTCTCGATAGCTTTCATCTAAAACACTTGTGCTAGCTAGTGAACAGAACCTCTGAGGAAAAAGTTGTTATTCCTAACAGTCTTATCTTGTTTTCTTTGTCATTATTTTTCCACACTGCACATAAAAGGTTTAAAGACTTTGTGCTAGTTAGCCTAATAATTGTCCTGAGTCTTTAGCTAGCTTATCCCTAGCAACAGGGCTCTCCTTACCACTTAAACAGGAAGGGTACCATGTTCTCTTTTCCCATGTCAGCCATTATATTTGAACACGAGACTGATTGCTTCTTTAGACATGTAATTCATCATCAGTACCATATTATATTTCCACAGTAATGTTTCCAACAGCAGAATTTCTATGAACAATCAAGAGACTGTGTGCTTTTAATGGCAGTGTTTGCATCATGCTGTAGCTGCAGGCATTAACAACATGATTATATATTATATACTACATATATTCCTAGGTTTACTTTTGTCATATTACATGTACCACAGAGACCAGCTCACTTTCAGTATTGCTTCGGCTTTCTATCTAATATTTTCAGTTTTCCCTGGCTATGGTCCGAAGTTTGTGTCAAATCTTACAGATCGTTGTACGTTGACTGGAGTTATCCATTCATTAATACAATAATATTATTCATTGATATTAATACATGGTCAGATAATTTTGCCAACAGGCAACAGGTGTATAAGCATGGTTTGCAGAGTTAGGAGAAAACTAGAGACCACAGAAACCCACAATGAAAAAACATATATAATCAAAATTATGTTTTATATTTATATTAATATATTTTTTGGCAAAAAAGTAGCAGGTTTGTTCATGAAAATGTATATAATAATGTGAAATCAAAATCAAATGTGAATGTCAAGCTGTCATTTAGACATCATCTTAAGTAAATATATTAAATACATCTCAAATAATTATATTATTTAATTATTATTATTGTCTTATCATTATTTATTCATTTTATTTTGTTATCATTTTATATATGCTAATTATATTAGATAAAATCTATACATATAAAACTATAATAACAGTAAAATATAATAATTGCTAAAATATTTACAATAAAATATACAAAATATATGACAAGTAACAATCATAAATTGTCAAGAGTACAATATAAAGTGCTTGCAGATATTTTGTAATTCTGATCTTCAGAGGACCTTGTCATGATGACCCACTATATTTAGTTTTGCATTACAATACATGGACCACAATAAAGGTTTTGGTCACCTTTCAATCACACCCATATGGGATGTTTCCAAACTGTTGTCACAAAGTTAGAAGCAAAATATTGTAAAGTAGGTTGTTGTATTCAATAGCTTTCAAATTTCCCTCATTAGAACTAACGGTCCCAAACATGTTCCAGCATGTCAGTGCCCCAGTGCACAAAGTGATCTATGTGTGTTAAGCCTGTGGTGGAGGAACTCGAGTGTCCTGCACAGAACCCTGACCTCAACCCCACTGAAAACCTTTTTTACAAATGGCTGGTGTTGGTGCAGGTTTTCATTCCAACCAAGCCACACCAGATTCCACCTGTTTACATCTTAATTTCAATGGACTAGCAGGTGTGGCCCTGGACAAAATCAAGTGAAAAAAATCAAGTGAAAAAAAAAAAGCAAAAAGCAAGTGTAACCTACTACAGATTAGTAGAAGAATAGTTATTGGAATGTTCACTGAGGGAGTTTAATTAAGCAGACCTGGAATCCTTAATGTCTGTTCCTCCCATCTCTCTCTCTCTCTCTCTCTCTCTCTCTCTCTCTCTCTCTCTCTCTCTCTCTCTCTCTCTTTGTATCTTGTATCTGTCTTTTTCTGTGTCTGTCTGTCTGTCTTTCTCTCTCTCTCTTTCTCTGTCTGTCTTGCGGTCTTTTCCTGTCTGTTTGTCTATCCGTCTCTCTCTCTCTCTCTCTCTCTCTCTCTCTCTCTATATATATATATATATATATATATATATATATATATATATAATTTTTTTTAAACCCACAAATCTGCTCCTGTCAGGGAAGAGCCAGGGTGAAATGTAGTGACTGATTCTACATTCTGTGTGTGTGTGTGTGTGTGTGTGTGTGTGTGTGTGTGTGTGTGTGTGTGTGTGTGTGTGCTCATCAGTCATGGGGAAACAAATTGGTTGGTTTTCACTGCTCTGCGTCCTGTCCTGTGGGATGTTCGAGGCAACCTGTCAGAATCCCCGTGTGTCACTCACGCCAACCTTAAGCATACAGGGTTTTCACGCACATGCAAACAAAGTGAGCACACATTTACACACACACACACACACACACACACACACACACACACACACACATATAGGCACATGCACAAAAACAAACACAAAATCTGAAAGGGCATCTTTTGGTCTCGGTACATATAGCTGCATGTGTATAAGTGCATGTGGGTTTGCGTGTATCAGTAGCACTTTGAATTAGACAAGTAATGAACAGGGATATAAGGTGGATGTGGCTGGAACGCAGCAGGTCGTGGCCAATTTGCTCCTCGCCACAGAACCATGGCACACATCACACACCCAGATGCGTCTTTAAACCTGGACTGCGCGGCGGGGGAGAGAACAAACGCCAACATGCGCCGTTTTATCATTTCCTTCGCAGCGAAGATCAAGCACTCGGTTTGGCTCTGCAGGGTCCTGCGTTAACAAAGCCAGAGTTTTTAGCACAATTTCACAGTGTAACACACATCATAGCATCACAATGCAATGTTCATTTGCTAATGTGTGCTTCGTCTGAACCATTACGCACCGACATTGAAGCCAACTTTTTTAACTTGGTCCACAGTTGTTGTTTTTTTTTTTTTTTCGTGAAACTGAAAAAAAGAAACAGAAAACCACATTACAGTCATGATAAAACGCTTTTATAATTTTTTGTCAGTGGTTGGTATATGGAAAGTCAGCTGGGAGTAATAAATTAAGTGTTATAAAGCATGGAGTTGGAGGAAAACAATCAACAACAGGGCAGGGCAGTGTACCCAGATGCAAAGAATATTTACCCCTAAAAGTTTTCTAAGGACAGCATGTCCCAAAGTGTTTTATTACTTTTATACAACAGCAGTTTGCCCTGGACACATACTGCAGTACTTTTTTATCATTATATAGTTAAGTTGACTTGAGTTAGTTCTTGACTTGACTTGAGTTATAAGTAAATGTTGTCCAATTAGTTCTTGTTATCACTTAAATTAAAACAGTTATAAAAACTTATTCATCCTCCTTATCCTCTGTTTTTCACTCCTTGAGAAAAATGCAGCATGTCATAAGTGTGTTTTTGTGTCCTACCTTGAACTGGCATCCCACTAGGTCAGGATTCCCTGCAGCCATTACAAGCACAAACATGACTCCATGGCTGAACAATTCACCTATGTTTTAACAACAGTCATCCATTATAATTCATACATCATATGGAGAAAAGTTTGCCATAAGATCTGTGTTTGTATGTTTTTTAACACCCCTTTACACATTTAGTCCCCAGTGCCAGTTTAGTTATGTTATAATTACCTCCACTCCTTTAATAAGTTGTGCTCATTCAGACACAAGGGTGTAGAAAAGTGGTGTAGGTGAGGTGAGGAAGCCTTGGGTGCAGCCAGCATTTCAGTTCATCCCAGAATTGCTCAATAGGGTTGAGGTAATAGCTCTGTTTCAGGACACTTAAGAGCTTTTACTCCAATCCACCTAAACCATATCTTCATTGTCATGCTAGAACAGCTTTGAGTTCCCATTCAAATTAAGGGAAAAAGTAAAAAAGCACTACCACATTTAATAACATAATTTCCTATCATTTACATTTCCTAATGGATCATTGCAACATCATACATTAAACCCCTATGCACAGAGGCACTGTCATGCTGAAACAAGTTTGGGTCCAAATACATCATATATTTTTGTGTACCACAAATGTTGTGGTAACAGTTTGGGAAGAATCACATATGGCTCGAAAAGTAAGGTGTCCCAATATTTTTGTGCATATAGTGTATCAATATCTCGGAAAAATATATTAAGCATTTAAGAGTGAAAAGCTTCACATCACCACCTACACGTACACAAGGAATAAGTCTGATGTGTCTGTGAATAGGAAATATAAGACAATCAGGAACTAAAAACATTCCCGCAATAAACAAAATGTTATTCATTCACTTCAGTGCCCTGCTCTGTTATTTTATTATTATTATTATTATTATTATTATTATTATTATTATTATTAATAATAATAATAATAATAATAATAATTTATTTTTGCCTGTAAATTTTCAGTGGAATCCCAGAAAGTTTTCAGCACCATGGAGAGCTCTTTATTCACAACAAGCGAGTGAGTGTAGGTAAAGACGTCCAACTTTGGGCTTTGTTTTTGCATGTGTTTTGCTTGTGAGCTTGTGTGTGAGTGAGTGTGTGTGTGTGTGTGTGTGTGTGTGTGTGTGTGTGTGAGTGTGTGTGTGTGTGTGTGTGTGTGTGTACTTCTACATGTGCATGCTGATTTGAGAGGATGTTGTGCAAGAGAGTTTGCAGGCCTCATTTGTGTATGTGTGTGTGTGTGTGTGTGTGTTGGTGTGTGTGCGTGCGTGCGTGCGTATGTGTGTGTAGTGCAGATGGTGACAGCACGCCAGGTGTCCCCTCAGCAGGAGCTCCAGAGTAAACAGCAGTAAATGCAGAGAGGGTGCTGACAAGCACTGACCTTATCCACTCCTCTAAACTCCATCTCTCCATCCACTCATCCACACATACACTCTCCATCCTTCTCCTCTCAGCAGGGCCGGGCTAGCACTTATCTGCCCACATTTGTCAAGGGTAAGATAAATCCTTTATGAGAGAGAGAGAGAGAGAGAGAGAGAGAGAGAGAGAGAGAGAGAGAGAGAAATAAAGAGAGGGAAATAGAGAGAGAGAAATAGAGAGAGAAATAGAGAGAGAGAAATAGAGAAATAGAAAAGAAAGACAAAAATCAGCCAGGGCCTTATCATTCTGTGTCTGTAGACAAGCCTCCACTCTGAGACACAGGAGAAAGCATGTATAAAAATGAAATAGACAGAAGGCAAAAAAAAGCAAACAGATGGAAAAGGACAAGGAAAAATATCTGTGAGAGGAAGGAAGATATTAGAGGCAACACCTGATGAAAATCAGATCTGGAACATTCCTGGAGAGAAAAGGGAGAAAAAAGGTAATGTCAAGTAAGCCTTACATTTAAAATACATTAACCTTAAGTGTGCATTAGTCTGAGAGAGTTTGCAGTTTGTGCTTTTGTGTTTTGTTCGTATTTTCTGTTATTTTACTATTTTTTGTTGTGTTTTTTGGATTTTCTGATATGGTTCTTGAGCTGCATTGTATTTTCAGTTTTGCTGTTGTATTTCTGATTTTGCAATTGTGGTTTTTTTTTTGTTTTGTTATTTGCAATACAGTAAGACAGTATGATCAGAGTTGAAAGCATGGGCATACCCAGAAGCTACACATTTTAGTAAAACAAAAAGTGTTTAGTGTTTGTTGGAAATGACATGAGTGAATTAAGGAAAGTGTTGTGGTTAATAAAAAAAAACGTGTTTTTTTAAATAAGGTAAAAGTGCTCATGAGCTCCTGCAGGACAGATGAAGCAGCCAAGCCTGACCAAATTACACTGAGCAGCTCTCAGCTCAGTGGAAATTCATTTCCGTGTCTGAGGAAACCTGGAGAGCCTGAAGGTCAAGCTCACACCCCCTCAGCAAAGCAACCAGATACCCGAGAGCGAGAAAGAGAGAGCGAGTGAGAGAAAGAGTGAAAACTGACGAAGAGAAGAGAAAGGTAAACGAGGGCTGGAGGGATCAGTGGGTCCACTTGACCCCCTCATTAGCCCAGCCTACTCTAATTAGCGCTAAGCTAAGTGCCAGTAATTAGCCGCATTGTGTCACCTGCAAGAGGCCTCACACGGTCTTTCGCACGTTGCTATGACTACCAAGGGAGAAGAATGGAGGGGAGGAGGAGAAGAGAGAGAGTGATGAGAAAAGACACAAACATAGCGTCAAGGGACTGGACAGGATGCAAAAACAAGCCTGGACAAGGCACATAAGGACACAATGTGGGCTTTTTCAGTAACTATAATATTGATATTCAAGCAAAAGTTCTATTTTCATGATTAATGATGGCAATCAATGCAAAGCAGCCTGAAATCTGTGCTCTTGGAAAATATCAAGAAAATAAAACTACAGAATCTTCCTACCATACAAACACCCTTTTGTACCACCAGGTTGCCACTTATTTGATAATTAACACATAATTAATAATAAGTAGTAGGTATCTGATATGACGCTGTTGTGTGAGTGGTTTATTATTCATGTGTAAATTATATATTAGATTAAATCCAAACCTTTGTGTCCTTGTGTCCTTTCAATTTTTTCAAGCAATTAACTCTTACATAGAAGAAAATACAGTCTAATTTTAAAGAATTTGGGCTGATAATAAGCTTTAATTACCTGCCTCTGCATAAACCTAATGGCACTGATGTATTAGTGCATTCCTCATGTTTATTACATTATAAAAGATGAGTATGTTTGGTCCAACTTAAGAAACCACAATAACTTGTAATGAAGAGTGTGTGATGTAGACATGCACTTTGCATAATTATCAAATAAAAGCGTTCTTTCGTTTACCTGCTCCATTATCCTCAGGGATAAATTAAAAGAGGCCAAAGCATCTGGTCTTGTCTGAATGGGGAAATTTGCAGCAGGCCACAGAACTGCTTTCACAAACTATCACACTTCTGTAACTTAAGCTTTTAAAATAGCCTTTGAGAATTGCAGCAAAGAGCCACAGGAGGCTCTTTAACCTACACACTGCTTGTCAGACCACTTCAACATGGCTGGAACAGCACGCACATTCCTACATGTACAAACACACTCGACTACAGGTGCGAACGCTCCTCAGCTCCCCATAGGGCTGCTTTACCGCTTTCCCACCACTGAGGAACAGAGAAACAGAGTGTCTGGGATGTCAGAGATGCATAAATTGCATGTGTTTGTGTGTGTGTGTGTGTGTGTGTGTGTGTGTGTGTGTGTAAGAAGCCATAAGGAGTCCTTTTTGACACAGTGACTCACCCACTAGTCGCTGCTGAGGTTTGTTGCAACCCCTGTATACTGTATGTGTGTGTGTGTGTGTGTGTGTGTGTGTGTGTGTGTGTGTGTGTGTTAATGTGACAAAAAAGAAAAGTACGAGGCTGCAAAGAAGTAAACATCTCTCTCCTGTCCTTCCACACTTTAACCTAACTTTTATGATACTTAGGATATTTCCTCATTTCTATCTGGACCAACTTAGTTATAGTAAAATATAATTGGCAGGTGTTGATACACACATCTTACATTTGTCACATGTTATACAGGTTTATTTACACACTCATTTTAATACTTTACAGTTTCTATGGTAACAAGTACAATAATGAGTGGAAGGAGCTGAATGATGGACCAGATATTCCATATGACAAGTTTTTATAAGGAAAGGCTGATTTCACTGACATTTTTGGAAAGAGTCTCCAGCGTCTGTGGTTTGTAAAGTTATTCAACCAATAGCTGAAAGTCTTTAGCGTGATTTTTTCCCCTCAGGAACATAACATTTGTATTAATTTCAGTACAGGAGGAACAAAAAAAGCTTGTAAGGACTGGTCTTATTTCTATTAATGTAAGTGATTACAGGAACTTCTCTTAAGGGGAATTTCTTAACATGCTGTACTATAAATAGTTACAAAAAAAAGGATTTTGTGTCATCTATTAATTAATGAACATGTTCTAATGTTTGCAGATTGCCTTTGTTTAAGGAGATTTATACCTTTCAGGCCAGGCTGGCGGTCAAATTGGTAAAAAAAAATGGTTGGTGATTATTTTACTGTAACTGCAGACCTCCATGTACTTAATTCTTTACTTTATACATCCTAAGAAGAATACATGTAATTTTTGCCTCATCTAATTAACAGGTTAATAAATTCATGACCAAAGCTTTATTGATCTAATATGGAAGAGACGAAATATCTGACCCCATTGAAGATGTGTATAAATGGACAAAAGTATTGGGACACATGTACAACCATATACACAACTGTAAAGGATTCCTTTGGGTGTTAAGGCATTCAATTGTCCATTCACTTGAACTAGGAGACCCAAACCAGTTCCAGGATGACAATGCCTCTGCACACAAAGCCAGCTCCATGAACATATGCTTTATATGGGATGATGGAAGTGGAAGATCTTAAGTGGTTCGAAAAACTGTGTTAATTTAGTGATCTTTGTTGGTTTCCATTTTTATTTTATGTCACGATTCAATAAATATGATGCTTATCTGATTCAGTTCATAACATCTGAAGTTTGGCTAGAACTATTTACATTATCATTTACAATAAACACGTATGCTTTTTTCCTTTCATTATGACAAAACAAATGACTCAACTGCAATTACTGTATTTTAACTCTCCAACAAGTAACAAGTAATCCAACAAGTAACAAGTCCAGGACTTGGTAATAAACAG
The DNA here is from genome assembly GCF_014805685.1 of Silurus meridionalis. Lineage (NCBI taxonomy): Eukaryota > Metazoa > Chordata > Actinopteri > Siluriformes > Siluridae > Silurus > Silurus meridionalis. Next base: position 5,086,896 of record NC_060888.1, on the reverse strand, counting down.
TATTAAAGCAGTACTAATCAAAACGAATGTATCTGCTTATGGTTTAATGACAGTAATGACACTAATTAAAAGGTCCTGCACATACAGTGTCTGTTCAAGTTGGTTCCTGATCTAACAAGGGCCCCTGGTGGTCACTAGCAGCATGACGCATCAGACACAGACCTGCGATCAGGAGGTTAACATGGTGCTACAGTCCAAAGCACGGAAGTAGTTTTGTGGGTTAGCTGTGACCTGAACAGTCATTTTAAAGCATAAATCATAACGCTTGTTTTTTTTTGTTTTGTTTTTTTCCTCTTGTATGCATGACGGAGGAAGACAGGCTTTTCAGGCTTTTCTTGACAGAAATGAATGATAACAGTTTTGGGTGTGGATCCATTATGAAAAATTTACATTTTACACTGAAGATCTTAAGTCTGAGAAGGAACTGTATGAACGTACTTCCCACCCTTATCAAGAGCCACTTATAATTATCTCGTTTATAGGATTGAGCAGTTGAGAATTGCTTAAGGGCCCAGCAGTGGTGCTGCAAGTTAAACTTATGACTTTCAGATCAGAAGTTCAGTATCTTAACCACTAAGCTACTACTAGAACACTTACTGGAATTGTTCATAAACGTGAATATTCATGGTTTTCTGTTTATCCTCACAAAAGGTTTTTTTTTGCAGAAACTTGTAGAATCCATACTGTCAATAAAGCAAATGCATTACATTCTAAATACCAAGAAATTCTGATTCTGAGATCAGTAACAACATTCAGATTTTCAGTTATTGCTGATGATATCAATCAGAGCTAAAAATGTTGAATTAAACTAGAAAAGATAGAAAAATCGACTAGTGTCTGCTCTCAGAATTTTAGACCCCATTGTAGATATGTTTTTCACATGATACACTATATGTACAAGTGTATCGGGTCACATGACTTTTCCAGCCACAGGTGGTTCTTCCCCGAACTGTTACACAAATGTACAGGCACAGAATTTGGATGTGGTAGCAATAACTTTCCCCTTCAATTAATCTAGTGGAACATCTTCCTAGAAGAGTGGAGGTTATTATAAAAGCAAATGGTGAATAAAGTTGGAATGGGATGTTTAAGAAGTGCATACAAATCCTGTGTTCAGCTGTTCAAACTTGTCCTTATAGTGTAAGTCTTTTGCACTGATTGCATGTGTGCTGGAACCATTTTGTTTTCACCGATTAAAACTAGAATAATAAAATAGAAAATAAATAATGAACATTATACAAAGGTGTTGCAAGCTTTTTGTTTCCATTTGAACATAAAGAGACTTTAAAAATTGTTAAATAATTAAAAAGATGTTGTATTATGGAGAACTGTGGAGGAAAAGACAGTAAAAGTATCTGATGTTGCACTAGGGGCATGGTGATGAACGCTATAATAAGCATGATGCATCTTGTGGTGACTCACCTCTATAAAAAAGAATAAGAACACAGAGGAAACTTACACACATACACACACATGCACACAAGCACACACACGTGCACACACACACACACACACACACACACACACACACACACACACACACACACACACGCACATCTCTGCTGAAATAGCCCTTGTTGCATAACAGGGTCCATCCCCTGATGTCAACTAGAGCTCTGCAGTCTCTAAAAGGAGAGAGAGAGAGAGAGAGAGAGAGAGAGAGAGAGAGAGAGATGGAGAAACTGTGAGTGAGGGGAAAAAAGAAAGAGCAAGAGAGACACAAAAAGAAAGAATGACAGAAAAAGTGAGAGACAGAAAAAGAGACAGAGAAAGAGACATACAGAGAGAGAGGGGGGGGGGGGGGAAGAAAGAGTGGAGGTGTAGCTGATGCAATTCTCAGGCAAACCCTGGGATTCCCCAATCATCAGTGTTATTTGGGGTTCAGTCACTGAGCCATAAGCACACACACATACACACACACACACACACACACACACCTCCTCACTGCATACTGACACTGCAGCCTTAATGATATTCAGCCACTGCAGAGCCTTATGCAACCAACCTGGACCACACACACACACACACACACACACACACACACACACACACACATATACAGACACACACCCTCTGATGTGCACCTGACACTGACATACACTTACTCCCACCAACACACACACATACAAACAGCAAACAATACATACATAACATCACAAACATTTTATTTAGATCCCAAATTATTAATTTCATTGTGTTTGTAATGCAAATGAAGTTCTTGATGAAAAGCATCTTATGAGAAGCCTGAATACTGAATTTAACTGATCAAAGCAAAACAAAAGCAGTGTGTGTGTGTGTGTGTGTGTGTGTGTGTGTGTGTGTGTGTGTGTGTGTGTGTGTGTTGGTGTCAAAGGCCTTTTGGCTTGCTTTTTTTTTTTCCTGAAATCAAAATCGCTTTAAAGTTAATAACGGTCTATGGAGAAAACTGAAATATAAATAATGATGTTCGCTATAATATGCGTGCAGTTCATTATAGGTTCTATTACTATTTAATAACATGTTACTAATTAAAAACCAGATGAAACGCTCCGAATTATTTCATATCCAGCACCCGAGAGCGAACACGCACGTCAATATTGATTTATTTGTTTCGATGTAATTATCAGCATGGATATAATGAGCATTTCGTTGTTTGTTTGTCCATTAGACTGCTTTAATTGCTCCAGATAATGAAGAAACTCATTAAGTGGGTGTAATATGCACACGACAGAATGAGTCTTAGTCATCGCACGTTTGCACGCACCGAGAAGGTTGGTGAACAGCAGCACTCTGTGGAACGCAAGAGCATTGCAATGGATAACTGTAATATAAAAACACAGTCTCACGGCATTTCGTGATATAGTAACGAAATGTAATCTATTGTTAATGGACACGCATTTCCCCTTTTTTCGTGTCATTCAGCACCAACTTTCCTTCGAATGTATTTCAATACGATGTATTTTTAGTGCCGGGGCAATTGGGACGGGGCAACAAAAGCCTGGTTAAAGTAAGTTGTGTTCAAATCAAACAGATTGAAATATATTTTGCAACTAATTTGGTTAATTGAGAACAGGTCACTAAGATGATTGGATATAAATAGTGTCTCTTAGAGAGTCAGAGTCTCTCAGAAGTAAAGATGGGTAAAGCTTCATCAATCTGTGTTCTACAAATTGTGGAACAATATCAGAAGAATGTTCCTCAGTATATAATTGCAAAACAGTTGATTATCACATTATTTACAGCACATATTAAATGTGAGTTTATGAGATCATTGCATTGTTTTTTATTTACATTTTTACACAGTGTGGCAACTTTTTTGGAATTGTGGTTGTACATGCTGACAACAAATTAGTTGGTGTCACTCTACAAAATTAACCCACAAGTTTCTTTGAGATACACTATATGGACAAAAGTTTGTTTACCCCCTGATCATAAGATTTACTTTTTGAACATCTCTTTTTTATTTAGTGGCCATTTGCTGTTATTAAAAACCTTTACTCCTCTGGGAAGATGTTCCACTAGGTTGGGGTTTTTTTTGTTTGTTTTTTTAGGGTGCTTATGGAGATTCAGCAACAAGGGCGTGAAGTCAGGTACTGATGTAGGTAAAGTGAGGGGGACATGCAACTCACTTTGTTCACAGGGGCATTGTAAATCTGGAACAGGTTTAGGTCTCCTTATTCAAGTGAAGGGAAAATATAATCCAAGCCACCTGTGTGCCTCCAACTTTGTGTAACAGTTTGGGGAAGAACCACATAAAACAGCAAAATTCAAGTGACCCAATATTTTTTCTATACTGCTTGGCATGTTTGAAGGTTGCCTTCTCCAGACTGCCTGTTTCAACTCTTTTCATAGATGTTCAATGTAGATCAAAGCTCATAGAAGACCACTTCAGAACAGTCCACTGTTTTGTTCTTAGCCAATACCACATGCTTTTATTAGTCATTGTGTTCTTTTCTGTGAGCAAACAGTGGATGTGCTTTGCCACAAACTGCAGTCAGGTTGAGACCCCAGTGAGGACGACAAGCATGTAGATGAGCTTCCCTGAGACGGTTTCTGACAGTTTAAACAGAAATTCTTTGGTTATGCAAACCGATTATTCAGCAGCTGTCCAGCTGGCTGGTCTCAGACAATCTCGGTGGTGAAGATGCTGGATTTGGAGGTCCTGGGCTGTTGGTTGGATGTACTGCCAAATTCTCTGAAACGCTTTTGAAGACGGCTTATGGTAGTGAAATGAACATTCAATTCACGGGCAACAGCTCTGGTGGACATTCCTGCATTTAACATGCCAATTGCACACTCCCTCAAAACTTGAAACATCTGTTGCATTGTGCTGTGTGATAAAACTGCACAATTTCGAGTGGCCTTTTATTGCACAATAATCGTTTTATAATTTTGTTCAGTATAAATGATAGTATTTGTTTATCTTAAACTGAAATTAAATACTTAGGGTAATCTTCCACAAGTTTCTAACAGAACATTGTTGTAGTTTTTGCTTGTTCCTGACAACCAAGCTGGTGTCAAGTTTTCTCTGGGATCCAGATTGATGGTTTGTAATGGCCACTTTTACTTGCTGTCTCTAAGCCCATTTGTTGAAACCTTTTAAGGTATACTTAGGATCAGTGTTGTAGTTGAAGGCCCAATTGCAACAAAGTGTTAACTTTCTGGCTGAAAGCTTGAGGTGTTGCGTCATTATTTCTAGATAATCCTCCTTCTTCATGTTGCCATCTGTACCAGTCCACTTTCCAGCAAAACACCCCCACAACAGGATGCTGCCACCCCCATGCTCCACAGCTAAAGATAGTGTTCTTTGAATTAAAAGCCATTTTTTTTTCCCTGATCATTACGGTCAAACAATTCAGGTTTTGTTTCAGTTCACAGGAAAACTCTTCTCTAAAAGGCTTGTAATGACCTTCAAACTTCGGTCTGTCTTTTTTTATGCTGGTCTTGGAGTAGATGCCCACACACGAACAGTTTCCTTGGCATGACTTCTCCCATCTTATAAAGAGTAATAAGGCCTTAATTCCAGCCATATGAGTATTTTATATGATTTTACTCCAAACTCCAATCATTTTCATGCTTGAAATTCTGGGACAAATGACTTGAAAGTTTCCGAGTTCTGAATACAATGAATTGTAGAATAACTCCGACTAGTACCATTATCAACAGATAGTTAAATAGAATTGTGGGTAATCGAGAAATCAGCTGATTTTAAACAAAAACATCTACTCAAAATTTCATTTAAAAATAAATCTTGATCATCACCAAAGGTCAAAGATAAATATTTGATATGTTGAGTGGATTTTTCCTTCAAGCACAGATAGAAAACAAGAATCTATACAATTTCTCTACATACTACTTCTCTCAGTTTATAAAACCAAAAGCAGTAAAGAAGAAGCCTTGAGTGCTTTTATTCATCATTTTATTTCAGTACAGCAGCAAATCTTCCACGTCTGCCTCATTCTTATAATAGTGGAGTTTTCACGATTGGCACAAACGATATATTAGTGTCGAATATTGTCTAACTATTTAAAGTCCTATACACAAGAATACTGATGCGGAACATGATGAACGAAATATTCCCTAAAAAAAAAAAAAATTTTAATGAACTGGTATTATCATAACGCAAATACTATGTTCATACAATTCAATTTAAAACAGGAAAAGTAAGAGGGACAAAATGCAGAACAAAAGTATTGTTCCTTTAACGCAGAGCTTCTCTGAACCACGTGAAAACGAGAAAGAAAAAAAAACAGAACAGAAGCTGTACGTTTTATGTTTTTTCAAAAATAACGTCAAATGTCTTGCAACAAAGTGAGAATGGATGCAAATTAAAAGTCAATCGATATTTATAATACACACAAGGTCCCATCTCTCCTACTATAAAAGCCAGAATAATAATAGATTATGAGAATGTTGAGGAGGGATAGAAAACACCATTAAAGAGAGTAAGGCAAGCAAGCTCATTCTGTACAGTCAAAAGTTTTGGAATATTTACATCGTTTCAGCTGAGGGCTTAAATATTAGAACTGCCTTTAGATAATACTTAATATACTTAAGAGGCAAACTTTATGCAGGCCCTTTAACTGTAAAATAAATTCCAGTGCAAATATAACACCTGTTATGTCACACACTGTTTAACGATAATAATTTGGCGATTAATTACCTATTCACTTATTATTTTATCTAAAAATCTAATTGGGTGGATGAAAGTCTGGATTGAACCCAGTTCAATTCAACCAGCTTATAACAGCCAATAAAATATAATAAATTCAGAATTTTAAGAGGCGCCTGGTTTTCAGTGGAACTTTGGCGCACACTGTTGGCTCTCTGTAGAAACTGCATGGGCGGCCTACATGACTGGAAACCTAATCGCTCCTGACATCACAGCTGGAGGCTGATCCAACACAACTGATCTGAAATCAGAATCCACAGCATCTGCTAAGAGGCAAAACAGATCCTTATCCACATTTACATACACGAGCCGATGTGACAGAATCCTGCCAGTGGCGAATTTAGATGGCCGTTAAAATAGAAAAAAAGATTAACTCGCTGTCAAGGGAGGGACTGCAGAAAAAATATCACAGACACTTTATTTTAGTCCTAAAAATAATTAGCCAAAGGGTGACTTAGGAAGAATTAAAAAAAATAAATAAATGCTTGGTTGTTCGGCATGGTTAAATTTTTAAGACTATAATGGGCTACTAATGGAATTACTAATCAGGCCTTCAGCAATCATGTTTCCATTAATTTACAAAAAGAAAAAAAACACAGAAAAACACCAGACACGGCATGCTAGAGCTGAGTCAATCTTCCTACTGACCGTAATTCTACATAGAATTAAGTCCCGTAGCATTAAACTCGCACTTCTATTAAAATAAATAAAACAACTAAAAGCCAATGTACACGTAAACACACACCAGCACTCAGATGTGACAGCATTTATCTTCTGTCTGCCTTTACACACAGGCTGAGTGTCTCTGATCGTGTTCGGTAGGAGTCAATGAAATGATCTGAAGACAGGATACAGATATCAGGATAAACCACGGGATGACACGCATCAGACTGGATGTTGAACCCTAAACGCGATTCTTTTTCTCATATACAAACAATAAATATCGTTTATAAAACCGTGTGTTTGTGTGTCTATGACTGTGTGCCTCTGTCTGTCTGGGTCTTTGTGTATCTCTGATTGACTTGTCTCTCTGGGTATCTCTGCATCTTTTGTGTCCACCAGGCCCTTTTTTTCCCTGTCTGTGCATCTCTTAATTCTGAGTTCGTCTGTGTGTGTGTGTGTGTGTGTGTCTCTGTTTGCAAGTATGTCCATTTGTGTGTCTGTCTTGGTGTCTTGTTCCATGTTTTTACCTATTTTATCTGTTTGCCAATGTATCTCTATTCTTTGAAGAGTTTTTGTCTGTCTGATTGTCTCCCTGTTTGTCCCCCATGTTTTCCAGGCATTTGTCCCTTATCTCTGGGCACCTCTGTCTTCATTTTTGTCAGCATTTGTGTTTTACGTTACGTCAACTGTTTTACAAGCGTTTTCATGTGTTTACTGTTTTGCCTATGCTGCATTTGTTCCAAATCTTACCTCAGAGGATCTAAAGGCATTTCAAACATTTCACAGAACGTGAAAACCTCCAGCAGTCATTCGGGATGCCTCAATTCGTTCAACATAGGCACACAAGAGCATCCGCTTTATATCTGATGCAGGCCTTAATCTGGAGATCAATACTGAAACAGATTTAACATTAGAATATGAATCACCCTTGCGGTAAGAGCATGAGGACCTTCATGAAGAGCTCAGATATCAGAGCTTCATGAAGATCATATATCAGTCAATACTGCTGTGGGTGTCGAAATAGAAAACGCTGGATTGGGACATCCATCCTCTGCATGTCTATTATAAGCCTAAGCATAATTATTTTGATTGTAATGGCCATAAAAACCCAATGAGGTGGCTATTGTGTTAGTCGTAATGAACTGTGTTGCCTAGACATAAAGCAGAGCCTGAATGTTTCCAGCAGCAGTTCCAGTAGCCCTCATTAAAAGTAAGAGCTTTTGGAGAAACAGACCCTCTCTTTCAAAGACATCCATTCAAAGCTGATGGTGATTAATGTTCTGTGCTATGGGGTGAAGACAGAGCTGTGCTCGCAGCCCTGATATCCACCACATACTTTCAGTCGCCTCAATATGACTGCAATGCAAGTCTCTACAAGCTAAACCAATAGGCTGCGACTCAATCCTTTCACACTTGGTTTTTTTTCTTGCCGGCGCATCCCATGTGGTATGTCCTAAATGCTTAAAAAAGGAACAGTAAAGGGAAGATGCCATGTCCTAAAACATAGGGGGATCTATGAGAAAGTGGATGAAGTACTTAGACACAAAAAGGCTACTCCTACAGGCGTTATAAGTAGTTAGAAATCTGCACACACACTCCCACACACACACACACACACACACACACACACACACACACACACACACACACACACACACACACACACACACACGTTACAGCATTTTAAACCAATATAGAAGCTGAAAAATTATCTAAAATATGCAACAATGACCTTTAGGGGTGGGTGTGTGTGTGTGTGTGTGTGTCAGATTCTATCTGCAAATGCATTAGTGTTTATAGTGAGGAGTATTACAAGAATTCACTGTGTATATGCGTGTGTGAACAAGTGTACATGTGGCCTTGTCTGGGATCTCAAGGTGGCGTCTCGGCGTTATTGCTGGTTGTGGTGGTACTCTTCTTTTTTGGCTGCTTCTTCACCGTCTTAACTGTCTGGAGGAAAAACATTACAAGAGGAACGGAAAGGGAATGAGAAGACAAGGTGCAGTAGAAGGTATAAACACCTGCCCTGTGATCACCTGAACATAAGATTGATATGTGTTTTTTTTCACTATACCATTCAACATTTAATCCCCATTTGCTGTTATAATAACCTCCACTCTTCTGGGGAGATGGTCCACTAGATTTTGGAGTGTACTTGTGAATATTTGTGAGATTTAATTCAGCCACAAGGGTTTTCATAAAGCCAGGTACTAATGTGGGTTGGGGTTGAGGAGGCCTGGGGTGCAGTAAGCGTTCAGATTAAATGTGTTCAGTGGGGTTGTCAGATGTGTGTCGATTTGTCTTTACAAATCGGTCTGTGTGTGTGTTTGTGTGTGTGTGTGTGTGTTCACTAGTACCTCTGTCTTAGCAGTGGTTGGTTTCTTTGCTGCTCTCAAGCTGGCCGTCCTCTTTGGCACTTTGTCAGCAACATCCTCATCCGAGTGCTCCGTCCTGCTCTCCGATTGGTCGCCGTCAGACCGGGAACTGAGCTGTGATTCGCTGTCAGCCGGTATGGATGTGACCCGAACTGAGCAGAACATACACATCCACATGCACACTTCTAGCATTTACTCAAATACTGACATTTTCATCTTGGTTCTAATGCATCTAAAAGTCAGATTCAATGCAACACATAATAACACATCCTTAATGATAACTAAGAGGCCACACCTCCTTTACTACTACTATTACCTTCTTCTCAATGATTAACATGCCCTGAAGCCCTACCTCCTTCACTTAAACGGACAGGCACTAAGGCCACATCTTTACTACCATTTACTATTACTAACATGGCTTCCAACTCATTAACTACAACTAAAAGGCCCTGAGGCCGCACTTCGTTCAATACTAATACTACCTCCTTCTCTAGGACTAATAAGTACTTAAGCCACACCTCCTTCACTTGGACTAACAGGCACTGAAGTCACACCTCCTTTATTTGCACTAACATGCCCTAAAGTCAAAACATCTTCACTACAACTGGAAGGCCCTGAGGCCAAACCTGCACTACAACTGACAGGAATTAAAGCCACACCTGCACTACAACTGGCAGGCCCTGAGGCCACACCTCCCTCACTACAACTGACAGGAACTGCGATCACCCTTCCTTTACTAAAACTGACAGGTCATGAGGCCACACCTACTTAATTGAGAATCACAGAGGCCTTGGAGGTCTTTTATTCTCAAACTAAAATCTAGAATGCTACAGTGTTAAGGATAAGTGGGCAACAGTAATTGTGCATGTAAAGACGAGTAATTCTAGTTCTTTTATTTGCATTATGTGCATTTTTTTTTTTTATCAATTGCCTTTGTAAAGTTAGTTAAACAATTTATGTTTAAATATTGTCAGATTTACATCACACACCTGTTCCAAAATTAATGCTACAGATATTTAGATGTTACTCAATCATTATGTTTGAGGTCGCAGTCACTGTACCCTAAATGATGCTCATCCTATAGCATTCTACAATGCTGCAATAAAAATATAGCCTGATGTTTAAGTAGTTCTTTTTGTCTCCCCTTGTTTTTTCTTTACAGTGGTCAGACCTTCAGCTGGCTCTTTAACAGGTTCACAAAATGGCCATTGAAACAGGCCACATAAAAGACTGGTAAAAGCAGCCTTGTGGCTTTGTGCTGCAGGATGAAAAGAATTGACACTGATCTCATTGACGTAACTATAACCTCAAAGCGAAAAAGTTAACAATTTGCCTGAAAGGCAACTGCCAGTTTATTATGGGTCATAAAACTTTGAAATGATTCGGACATCAAGAGCACAATCCTTTTTTTCTCCACACAGCCAGAGCACATGACCGGCCCAACCTTTTCACTCTTTCTCTCTCTCTAATCACATGCTGGTCACATCAGCAGTAGTATAAAGACGAAGAGCTCGGACAATGGCTGCCTTGCTGAGCCCAACTCAGTGAATCAGCAAGTTTTACTCATGCTGTGAATCATCCTTGCACACATACAGAGTTCGGTCAACATAAACACCTAAATTATTGTGTCAATATGAATTAGGATTTACAATTAAATATTTATGTATTCACTTACTGAGTCACACTCGAAAGCCATTTTTTTCATTATTAGTGATACCTGAACCCCTACACATTCAAACATCCAATCAGCCAATCAGGGTCCAGCAGTAAAATTGCATTTAATTACAAAAAAAACAGATCAAGAGTCAGATAAGCTTTAAACATCCGAATAGAAGGAAAATGCACCATGCTTGAATGTTGGCGCCAATCTGGAGGAAAATTTAATGGTATAAATGTTTCTGTAAATATTGATCTAATTAAACAGTCTCTAAGGTTTACATAAAAAGGCGTGAGTGTTTAGAGGAGAACAGGCAGACTATTTTAAGCTGACAGGAAGTCTGCAGTAACTAAAGTAACTACTCTTTACAACTGAAAAACTGAAAAGCATCTGCAGAAAAAACACATCTTGATGTGGATGAGTTACAACAGGAGACCACGTTGAGGTCCACACAAAAAAACAGGAATTTGAGGCTAGGAAGTTAATAAGTAACTTGACGTGTACGTGTACATGTTGAAATCTCTATTCAATTAATTAATTTATGTGAAAACTGAGTTGTTATTAGACCCGTGTGTGAAAATGTTTCAATTAAAATACAACAAAACAGATATTCCCAAATAGTGCAGCGCAAAAAAAAATTATGGGTGTGTATGAGCATGTGTGTGTGTATACCTGTACGTGTTTTAGCACGGGGCAGTGTAGCAGCGGTGTGTGTCTCATCATCCAGCAGCTCCTCCTCGTTCTGTATGAGTGTCAGATCCTGCAGACTGAAACTGCGCAGCTTCTCCGACAACACACCCTGACCCTGTACAACACACACAGTTACACAACGACACATACCTTCTTACACGATGGTCAACTTAATGTTCCCACTGACCTTACAGTGTCAGGACATACACAACTATGAACATGTTAAATATACACAATATTACTGCATGTGTAAAACACTAACCTGACCTACCCCACTCCACAACACACACATACAAAAATGCACACACACCAGTACACTCAAGCACCACAGTGTGCTCTTCCTCACCTTGGCGGCTGCAGTGACTGCTGCGGTGGCTGCGATATTCAGCCCCCTCTTTCCGAAGCGCATCATTGTCTCATAGCTGCGGTCCTTTGCTTGGCGATGTACTCATCGATCTCCTGCAACAAACACACATACACAAATATACACACAGAAATTGTGAGCAACCTGTACATTTCTAACAGCTACAAATAAGGTGTGAGGCACGAGACCTTTTCTTTGTTGGACAGCGTGGGGTGCACAAACTTGCGGTACAGAACGCTCGAGCCCTTTGTGTATGGTGACAGCAGCCAGATGACAAAAGCAATCTTCAGCTCGAAATAAAACGGAAACCTAAAAACACAACAGATATGTAGGCACTGCAGTATGTATGCAGTATGTAATTCCCCATCAGCAGTGTGTGCATGCGTGTGTGTTTGTGTGCGTTTGTATGCTTTAAAAGCCATTTACCAGGACAGAAGCATATCCGTGATCGTTTCTGCTGTGGTAAAGAGTGCAAACACTATCCAGTACATCATCCATTTGACCTAAAGAACACACAAACACACAAAACTATCAGACAGAGGCAGACTATAGTCACAAATCTCATGATCTGTAGAAAATGGTGATTGTAAAGGTTTGGAATATACACCAAAGATGCACAGGTTTACAGTTAGTCCATTCTGCATCAAAACCTGGTGCATGTTCTTTTTGTTGTGGTTCTTTTGTGTGGGTATAAACACGGCAATCGTACTTACAACCGGTAATACTCGATCGATCCAAGATCTTAAGCCATTATAATTATATATACACATTGTAATTTTTATATACAATCCAAGATATTAAGATATTATATTAAAATATCAAATATTCAAGATATATATTACAAATATATTTAGCTACTAGACCATGTGGGAGCTCTGCCATTTTACTGGCAGGTGGTACTTAACATGAGGAGAGGTCGGCCAACCCCGAAGCTAGCTAGCTTGTCTCAGCCTGGGAAAGGGTTTGTTCGCTGCTTCCAGACCAGTGAATACAAGCGGTACCACTGGCTTACAGCCTCTGAGGAGCACTGCAATTTATGAGTATACATCTATGGTGAATTGGTTGTATTTTATTTACATTTTAATGTTTTTGTCAAATTATTAGACAAATATCGATTCTGAACTGCTCCAGATGATGCACAGTTGCAGTGGTAGTGTAGAGGTTTGGAGTCTTAACTGGGTTTCTTGCGTTAGTAAAATTATATTCACCCTCCATATTTGAAATTCGTCTATCTCTGTAATGCGTGTTGTTATATTGCTTTTTTGTATAGTATTGATGATTTCTATAATTGCGACGTGATAGTGGTGGTATTAAGAGGTGGATGAAGTCTGGTAAGTCCCCACTGAAGGGCCAGGTACCAAATGCACGGCCCACCACTGATGAAGATATGGTGAGTTAGAGTGAAAGCTCTTGAGCGGCCTGCTATAGAGCTCTGACCTCAACCTTATTGAACACCTCTGTGGTAAAATGGAACGCTGACTGCACCCCAGGCCTCCTCACTCTAAACTGTGGAATGGGATGTTCAAAAAGCCACACGACTGTACCTGGGGAATGGATTATGATCCAACAAATGGATTGTGCAAACCCAAAACCAGCAACATAAGTTAGGAAAGTGGTGGTGCAGCGATTAAACCACTTTTTACCACATCTTCAGGACAGGACATAAAGTTTCACTCCAGTTACTTGACATGACCAACTCTGTGTTTTCATCTTATATCTTCAAAATGGAGAAAAAAAAAAAAACCATAACGTCATTAATTTATCAATTAAATTTATTTGTCCATTATTTGTTTATTTGTCTTTGTCCATAAAAAAAATTATTCAGGTTGGGCAAAGTAGCTCCACTTTGTATTAAGACACATCACTTCACCATGTCATGTCATGTATGTTCATTCCTTTTGAATATTTTTATATATTTAAATTTTCACATATTTGCATCATCACAATCACGTAGACATGTAAACCAGAACACTGCCCCCCACACTAGGCCATGTTATTTTAAACTATTTAGTATCCAAACACTGAGCAGCAAATTATTCAGCTACAGATCATGCTGGAATACTCACATACTCCTTGACGTTTTTCGTCTTCACTGCCTTATAGGAGGAGTAAGCTGGATAGAGGGTCCCAAAGGCCAGGCTGATGAAGAGAGAGAAACGTTTAATGATTAGTTCAGGACAAATACATTGTGTGTTCCAGTAAACTCATTCCAGCTCATCTTGCAATCAAGATAAATTCGATGTCTTACATTTCAGCAAAAAGCAACTTGAAGGAAAATGGTGTAATTTGAAGCACAACGTTTACTTCAGGTCATTAGTCTAAGTCATAAATGTATCTTATTGAAGCTCCCAGTTCCACCAGGATCAAAGGGATGGTCAAGGAGGTGTTCCAGACACTTCCCATGAAGAAGGTGTGGCTTCTGTTTCAATCACTCCCAGTGAAGGTGTAGCGTCTGTTCCAATCTCAGTAAAGGAGGCGTGGGCTCTTTTCCAGTCACTCCCAGTGAAGAAGGTGTGGCTTCTGTTCCAGTCACTCCCAGTGAAGGAAGTGTGACCTCTGTTTACACTCATTCCAAGTGAAGTAGGTGTGGCCTCTTTCCTGTCACTTCCAGTGAAAGTGTGGCCTCTTTTCCTGTCACTTCCCGTGAAGAAGGTGTGGCCTCTCTTCCAGTCACTCCCATGGAAGGAGGTGTGGCCTCTTTTTTAGTCACACCCACTGAAGGTGGTGGTGCTTCTTTTCCATTCACTCCCACTGAAGGAGCTGTGTTCCCTTTTTCAGTAATTCCCAGTGAAGGAGGTGTGGCCTCTTCCAGTCATTAACAGTGAAGGTGTAGCCTTGTTTCCTGCCACTCCTGGTCAAGGAGGTGTAACCTCTTTTCCAGTCACTCCCACTGAAGCAGTTGTGGCCTATTTTCCAGTCACTCCCACTGAAGGAGGCATGGCCTATTTTGGGGTCATTCCCAGTGAAGGAGGTGTGGCCTCTTTTCCAGTCATTACCAGTGAATGTGTGGCCTTGTTTCCTGCCAATCCTGGTCAAGGAGGTGTGGGTTTTTTTTTCCCCAGTCATTCCCAGTAAAAAAGGTGTGGGCACTGTGCCAATCAGTACAGTGAGTGTGTATGTCATTGGTCTTTTCTAACCCAGATAAACTTTACACCTAAATCTATCATCTTTTTATTAACATTTGATTATTCCATCTTGACTGGCATATAACCAAAATTCACAGTTATACAGTATATTAATGGATGCCAAGGTATAAAAGCAATAAATGGAGAAACGGTGGGAGAGGAAGTATTTATTCTGGAAGCCGACACAAAGGAGCAGACTTACAGTCTGTAAGCTATGCAGTCAGACACGTGCTCGGTCTCACACACACACACACACTTACTTCCTGGATTCTATTTTGTGCTGATGGGACAGGATCTGAAGCCCAGTACAGGGACAAAGGTCACTGATGTATGGCAGAGACCTCGCCTACTCACTGCAAACAAGCCACACATCAGCAGTGTGTGTGTGTGTGTGTGTGTGTGTGTGTGTGTGTGTGTGTGTGTGTGTGTGTGTGTGTGTTTCCAAGTGAATCAAGAGAGAGTGGGTCAGATCTACTGCAGCAAGACTGTGCGCTGCTGAACACATGCTCTTTGTCCTATATACACTAGTCGCACTACCATGATGCTTTGCTGCTCCTCTCCAAGATTCCAGTGCCTGATATTGATAACAAACATAGGCAATGAAGGTCATATATTCTTCTTTTTTCGGCTTCTCCCATTAGAGGTCGCCACAGCGGATCATCCGTCTCCACACCCCCCTGTCCTCTACATCTGCCTCTTTTAAACCAACTACCTGCATGTCTCCCCTAACCACATCCATAAACCTCCTCCTTGGTCTTGTTCTCTTCCTGTTTCCTGATGGCTCCATCCTAATCATTCTCCTACCGATATACCCCATGTCCCTCCTCTGCACATGTCCAAACCATTTCAATCTCGCCTCCCTTACCTTGTCTCCAAAACGTCCTAAATGCATGGTCCCTCATATTTATGTATATTTTAGTTATAGCAGGAAGTTAGCTGGTAGGGTAAAGAACAACTTAACAATATTCAATGCATCACAATACTAATTAAATTTCGAGCATTTGCTAGCTAGCAACGGGCTTTACATTTATAGATTTTTTTCAAACATGCTTGTCCAGAGATTTATAAAAAGTGCTCTTAATAGTGTCCAGGGACATCACTAGATCCTGATTCAGCAGGGGTTAACAATAGCTCAGTTTTGCTGGGATTAAGATTCGGCTGATGAACTGTCATCCATTATGAAAATGCCAGTCATACTTAGTTCTGAGCAGAAACATAATGTCTAAAAGACTGAAAAGAATGAGTTCGGCGTCATCTGCGCAACAGTGGTATGAAAACCATGTGAGGATATTACCTCATTCAGATATTGAGTAATGGAAAAGAACAAAAGAAAACAGAGTAGTGAGCCTTGTGGGACACCAGTGGAGAGTCTGTTTAGAACAGAGGTCACCTGATATGATCACCCTTCGTATCATTGTTAGTATCTTCTTGTGCATTTTGAATGATGATTTATATATCTTCTGGACCCCTTCCATCAGGGTTGTTATGCAGCCAAAAGCTCAGCCAGGAACACTGGATGTGTAAAGAATATGAAAAAGGCATGTTAAATGGAAAGGATGGAGAAAACTAGAGGAATTCTCGTTTTACATACTTATCAACTACTATTTAATTTTTTTACTTTTAACTACACGCCTGTTTAGAAGCCTTGAGTCCCAATGGGACGTCTCACATCACTGTCAGTGTGGCTACGACCTGGTAGATCGTGCTCGGTGCTCAAACCAGGACACTTTAACCACAGGAGCATGGGCTTGATCAACTCTAAAACATATTACTGCAAGCACTAGACTCGGGTTGAGTCCAATTAACCACTTAGAGTCAACACATGACGTGAAAAAACGTGAAATGAGAGCACAAAATGTGTGTTATCAGGTCCAGATTAGAAACCTTCATTATGGAGAAACGCCCTGTAAAGAACCAGTGTCCCATCCAGTGTGTATTCCCACCTCACACCCTGCATTGCCAGGTTAATCTCCGGGGATGATACGAAACGGGATAAAAAGATTACTAAAATCGAATGAGTGAGTGAATGAATGAATGACAAAGGAAGTGGAAGCAGGTGTAGGCCTTATTACTGATTCAGACATCAGTAGATGTTAAAGATGTTATTTTAAATATCCATTCAGTAATTAATATATATTATTTACATATATATATTTATACACATACATTTAAAGATAGCAAAGTCAGTTAATTAAAATGAATATTACATTAAATCTGCATTGAAATTTTCATTTAAAAAAATTTAAAGTATACAAAAAAAAAGAAAGAAAGACAATACATTTACTCGACTAAAATTATATTTTTTATCAACAATACATTCCAGCTCAGTTTTATTGTGTTTACTGTTTTCTTTCTTTTCTTTATATATTTGTTTATTATTAAATTCGTCCATTGACACGATGACAAGCAAAACAGCTGTTTCCAGTTTATTAGCATTCCAACTAATCTTAATCAGAAAGAACACAATATATTAAAATAATATTTTTTATATATAGATTTTACATAAAGGCTTTTAATATTAAAACATTTGTATAAAGGCTTAAGGCATGAGAAGGCAGGATGCAGGAGCCTGGGCAGGCGAGCAGACATGGCAGCAAAATAAATAAATAAAAATAGGCCAATAGCATTACTCACACCACCATCCTGGAAATAATCCACGACACCATGATGAAGACCTGGATGTTCTGGAGCTTTCACTTATCCCCGAAAATACCTTGTCACCACCATTTCCACCCGCAAGAACAGCGACGCTGGAGCAAATCAATCCCGGCTACCTGTTTTCTTTTACATCACACCAACATCTATCTCGCCTGCTCAATGAGATCCTGCTAAACAGCACACTGGCTGCTTGTGTCTCAATAACTCTCTATAACCTACCGAAGTGCACTTTGTAGGGTGTGAAACAACGGTTTGTGCGCGCCTGCGCAGTGCACTATATATGGCTCGAGACGTTATTTGATATTTAACCATGTTTTAAAGGGGCAGGGGCTAATTAAATCAATTTGTTCTTCATAGAAAGGAGAGAACGTAGCATGGGTAATTAATCCACATCATCATCATAATGGTCCTTAATGACTAAAATATAAAATAAATACCTGAATGAATTAAGGTTTAGATAGCAGATTTCTTTGGTAGACATATATGGCCAGAAGTACTGCATGTGCACTCCTGACCTTTACGCCCTTCTGTAGTTGTTCCACAATCTTGTTTCCACAAAGTCTAAAACACATGATCTTTACCATTTTAAAATGTATTTGTGAGCTATAGCATAACATTTTCCCTTCACTGGAACAAAAAGTCCAAAATCTGTTCCACCATGACCCTCACCCTGTGCACTTCATGAAGACATGGTTTGCAATAATTGTAGTGAAAGATCTCTCAAGTCTGTATAACTTCATGTTCCATCAAATCTTAAACTTGCTTACTGAATAATAAATGTACATTATGCTGCAGTATATATATAAAAAAAAAAATCACAATTCATTTCCTAAACAGCACCACCCCATGTATTTTATTCCTTATACAAAATTCTTTATCAAAAGTTTGAATAAAACAAACTTTTTTTTTTTACTACACATGCATGTTCCTATTGATTAGATCTAATAAAAGAACTTTTGTAAAATGGAGAACAAACGAGATGTAACCAGACTGCCTCACAGTCAAACATAGAGATGGAAGTTTAATGGTTTGGGGTTGTTTTGAGTTAGGGAAGGTTGGAGACTTATTCCAGGTCAAAGGAATACTAAACCAACACGTCTACCATTCCATACTTTAACTGTCTATAGTGTTATTTTCAACAATGAGGTGTAGGTTTGGGATGAAATGCATGTATCCATTCCATTCTGCAATTTTTCATGTAATTCTGTCTAGACTGTAGTTAAGTGAAATCAACTTCAACATATAAGAAGACCATGACATCAGCTTGACATCTAAAACATACATTCAAAGCTGTTATTCGTGCTAAGGGAGGATTTTATTTAGGTGAAATAAGAAAAAAAAAAGACCAGGTGTTTTCAAACTAATAACATGCACTGAATTAAACATTTTCTTTACCCAGATCAAATGAAGAATGTTTAAACTAGTTTATTAGTTAAATGTTTTGAGATTTAAATCCCAGTCAGAGGATATAAAGACAAGAAAAATAAACACTCAGTAATTTTATACATAAATGAAATTAGTGGCTAAATAATCAGAATCAGAAATAGCTTTATTACCAAGTAGGTTTACACACACACAAGGAATTTGACTTGGCATCAGAAGCTTCCAGTGCAGGAGAAAGTACAGACATAATATAACAAAATGTAAGTAAAACAGACAATTAAATAAACGTATTTTTTTGTTTTTGTGCCTGGCTGTTCTGGAGGACGGAGCTTTGTAGTGCCGACCAAAAGGCAACAGTTCGAAGAGAGAGTGGGATGGGTGTGTGGGGTCCAAAAGCGATTTTCTTGCTCTTTTCCTCACTCTGAAGGTGTAAAGATCTTGGAGGTTGGGCAGTGGGGCACCAAAAATCCCATCAGCAGTCCTGACCATCCACTGTAGCCTCTTGATGTCTGATTTGGTAGCTGAACCAAACCAGACAGTTATGGATGTACACAGGACAGACTCAATGATGGCCGAGTAGAACTGTTTCAGCAGCTCCTGTGGCAGGTTGAATTTCCTCAGTCGGCGAAGGAAGTACAATCTTTGCTGGGCTTTTTTTTTTTAGCAATGAAGTAAATAAAATAGGCCCACTTCAGGTCCTGAGAGATGGTGGTACACAGAAACTTGAATTACTCCACTGTTGTTACAGTGCTGTTCATGATGGTGAGTGGGGGAAGTGCTGGGGGATTTCTCCTGAAGTCCACAATCATCTGTCACTGTTTTGAACATGTTGCGCTCCAGGTTGTTGTTTAATTGCACCAGACAGCCAGCTCTTTAACCTCCTGTCTGTAAGCAGACTCAACTCCATTCTGGATGAGGCCGATGACTATAGTGTCGTCTGCAAAGTTCAGGAGCTTAACAAATTTTTTTTTTTTTTTAGGTTGCAGTCATTTGTGTACAGGGAGAAGAGCAGTGGGGAGAGAACGCTACCCTGGGGAGCACCAGTGCTGATAGTAAGAGACCTGGATGTGAGTTTTCCCAGCCTTACTATCTGCTCCCGGTCAGGAAGCTGGTGATCCACTGACAGATTGAGGTGGACACGGAGAGCTGGGTCAGTTTGATTGAGAGAAGCTCAGGAATGATGATATAAAAGGCTGAACTGAAGTCTACAAACAAGATCCTTCCATAGGTCCCAGATCTATAAGGATGTTGAAGAATATAATGCAGTCCAATGTTGACTGCATCATCCGTAGGCTCTGTAAGCAAATTGAAGAGGATTCAGCAAGGGTCCAGTGATGTCCAGGCCAGGACCAGTCTTTCAAGTGACTTCTTGATCACAGATGTGAAAGCAACAGGTCTGTAATCATTAAGAGCAGTGATTTGGGTTTTTTTGTGACTGGAATGATAGTGGAGTGTTTAAAGCCAGCATAGAACTACACACAGCTCCAATGATCTGTTGAAGATCTGAGTGAAGATGGGGGCCAGTTGGTCAGTACAGACTTTTAATTGAATGAAGGGGGAGGCAGGAAGAGGGGTTGCAGAGTGGGTAGGTGAATGTGTGAAGTGCACATTCTTATTATTATTGAATCATAAGAATGACCTCACACACGCGTCTGGAGGAACGTACACATTCGCGAGAAGAAAGAGGAAAACTCCGACAGTAAGTGAAAAGGTTTACAGTTTATGAAGAGTGCCTTTAAATTAGGACAGCATATACTTTTCAGCGATGTTACAACCGAACACCAACTTTCGTTGATAACACAATCCACCACCTCTCGTTTTCCCGGTTCCAACCTAAATAGCTGGAAGCCTAGCAGATGTAGCACTTTGTCCGGTATGGTTTCACTCAGCCAGGTTTCAGTGACGCACAATGCAGCAGAGTTTGAAAAGTCCTTGTTGATGAGGTGAAGTAGGTTATCCGTTTTGTTAGGAAGGGAACGGACAATCGCGAGATGGATGCTTGGCCCTTTTCTGCGTCTGTACACACGTTTGAACAGCAGTACCTTCAACAAAACGTCTCAATAACCAAACACTGGACAAATATTGACTGGGATGAATAATGACTAAACACAGAACAAACAAAAACAGAAAAATTCGCGGCGCCATCATGCTTGAATGCACAATAAAAAGGTAAAACTTTAGTCTTTGGTTGACGACAGTCAGTTTCCAGCTGTTTAGATTAAGATGCTTCATTCCATTTTTAAAGGCTTCCAATACACTTAACCCTAGCTTGCTTTTACTATACATCTGGATATCCAGGCACAATAACTATTCCTGGTTGCATTATATTTATTTTCTACCTAACTTGCCTTTAAATGCTTTTAAATGTGTTACAAAACATTGGAGCAGAAACAATGAGATAGAATAAAGTCCAACTCCAGCGTAAATATTGTTTAAGCATATATTCCTGAGAAATAGAGCTGAAATAAATATGCATAGCTCAAATTTTTTGTAAACTTTATTTTGAAAAAATCATACACACAGCTAAGATCAATACATATTGATACATAATAATGACCAGCAATTCATAACTGGAATTCTTAATATTTCAACAAACATATCTCAATGCCAGCCTAGCGTTCATCAGTGAAACAATTTGCCTAAAGGCCTATAAAAAAAAGGAAATAAGACCAAGATGGTTTCGTTTTAGTTGAAATTAAAAACTAAAAATACAAAACTTTGGTCTAGTTCCATTCAAAATTTATGTCCATGTCAACCAGGGTCTGGAAGGAATTTTTTTTTTTTTTTTGACATCCTTTTACTTCTTTTACATACAGAGTTGAAGAAAACAAACCATTGAAGTTGGCTAAAAAGAAACCCAGTGCTCATATTTACTCAGGAGAAGCTGAACATTTTTTGTTTATATAAAAAAACAAACAAACAAACAAAAAAAACGATCCTTTCGGCTTCTCAATAAACAGTCCCACAAACATTCCACATTTAGAAAAAAACAGACATTTTAGATACAGAGAAAAAAAAATGAGTTGTTTAAAAAAAAAAAAAAAAAAAATAAAAATAACTAAATGATGGTGTTTTTAACACTGATGAAGCGCTTCCTTCATCCTAAGCCTGAAGCTGACAGATGCCTCAAATTAATGAGCGTGTTCTGTGAGCACCCTGGCACTCGATCAAACTCATTTTAAGTGCCCATCAACACTCAGTCTCTCTGCATCTTTAGACAAGTGGAACTACGACCGCGCCAGCTTAGCCTCGTGAGCTTTCAGCGTTCCTACGGCGTCCTTCACAGCGTGGTAGATGATGTTCTTCACCTGGGATAGTCACACACAAATCATCGAGTGTTAAAAGCTACCCTTTCCCTGAGGAGCTCAAATGACAGGCAAAAGAGTTTGCTTTGCATTTAGGCTTTAGAAAGGGTTTAAAATCTCTGGAGCACATACCTGTAGCTTGTCCTCGTGGTTAGTGTGTGTGGTGGACAGATGCCGGAACTCCTGCGTCAGTCTGAAGCAGTGCTTCACGTGCTCGGGAGAGACGAAATCCTCCGCTACCTTAATACAGCTGTAGAGGTTGTGCACCTAGACAAACACGACATATAATTAAAGCATCAAGAACAATCATGGTCTATGATTCAAAGGTTATCGTTATTGCCTTACTCATCAACTTCCTTACTCCTATTGCTCTCTTTTGTGTCTGACTGACTTCCCAAAAAACGTAGATTAGATTTCACAACTATTTCAAAACCATGATAGTGGTTTTTTATGCTCAAGGGCCAAAAAGTGTCAGCTTGGCAATACTAAGGGGCTTGAACAATTTCCATGTAGTAACTCAGAGCCGTTACCACTAAGCTACCCCTTCCCTATTACAGGAACCGAAGGAAGAACCTTTGGTCTAATCCACATGCTACAGTCCAGCCTCAAGTACCATTCCCTCATAACGTTTCCACACACAATGGCTACGTGCACAGAAGAACATGGTACTACTTGCCAGAACAAAATGAAACATCTAATCTTGTCTTAGCAGTTCTTCACACTGCCACACTGATTAGTTTTGGGGTTTTTTCCCCCCAGAGCTCTGCATTTACTCACACACACTTTCTAATTCAGCTTATAATGAAATATTATGGTGATCATGGGTCTGATTTTAGGAGCTGGATACTAATGGATTTATGAGAATCAGTTAGACGCATGCTGCATGTTCTAAGGTTGTCAAGAAATTTTTATCCAGTTTTTTTTTTTTTACAGATTTTTACAGACAAGTGAAAAGTTTTACGCCCTTTTTTTTTTTTTTAAATCTATTTATTTTAGTCCTATGAGCTTGACCTTTTAGGAGCTTCATCAAATGTACATCTACGTGCCTTTTAATTAATTTAATTAACCTCTCCACACACACACACACACACACACACACACACACACACACACACACACACACACACACACACACACACTTTTTCACCTTAGGAACCTTAACCTCCTCAACAGTACTTTCAAATAGTAAAATTTCAGAAAGATGTTATGCCCCGATGGTAAGGATGGAAAGAAGCACCGTCCTGCTATGCTCTGAATGTTTTTGTAAAAGGTTACACTTTTCACAATGTTCCTTTCTCCATGCCGATGTTGGATGCTCACCTGATGAGGCGCTCCAGCTGGAATAAACACGGCGTCTCCCAGGAACTGGATAATGGACCAGCCCTGAACTCCGTACTCTTCATACAAGCGGCGACGCAAAACCTGGTCCAGATACCAGCTCTGGTCGTGGATGGGGTCGTGATCTGGAGGGTTCTCCTGACCCTGCTCCTCTCCCACCTTAAAAACCAAAACAACAGTTTGTCAGGAAAAGGATTTTATAATGCTGCATTCAAAACCAGAACAGGTCAAATGCTGAGCGGCTTGTAATTTTATAAATAATTGCACTGGACAAATATAAACAAATGGAAGTGAATAATTGATGACGTAGAAGGCACTGGACTGGTTCAAGAATTTTACAGGATTACTACAGCCTGTGACTTGTGGTACAAATAAAGGAGAAATCAATTTTATACAGCAAATGAAAGCTAGCCAGAGTTTGAGAGCATAAAATCTCTTCTCAGATACATATGAAAAGGTATTGAAACGGTATAAAATGCGCTGCATCACCATCGCAATGATTCATAATGAATGAGCCTTTTGTCCTTCATCATTCATTTCTCCCATTGGTAGTCATCAAGTCAGTGGGACGTTCTCACATTTAGAGTTCAACCTTTAGAGCAATTCTAGATATTTGCACAAAGGAATACAAGATCAGTTTTCCCTGCGGTCTTACCTTGCGTAGGAGCTCGCGGATTTTCTCTGCGTCTTTAGCGGCATAGATGTGCCAGAGCGCTCCTGGCTTTTCCTTCCCCTCGTACACCCTCCTCTTAGTCATCTCGTCCACGTCGCCCTCCTCGATGGTGATCGAAACCTCTGTAGTCATAACGGAGTGATAAGTGAACCAACATAAACCTAGAAACAAAACTGCACAGAAGATCTGTCTACTCTGTCTGGACTAAAGCGGAGCTGATGCCTGATAGGACGCTGGAGGAACTTTCATTTGCTTCATCAGCGCAGAAGGAACTTCCCCCACACACACTAAGTGCTTGACTAAATTACCCTAATGGTGATTAAATTATGGGAAGTCGGGGACAGGCTTAATCTGAGGCAGAGATGAACATTAAATTACAATATTAAATATGGACTGTAAGTAGGAATGCTGCATGAGTGCCTGGTTATTTAAAACAATTTTATGAAAGCTAGAAACCTGTTGAACTGTTAGAAATTCAGCTAAATTTATATATTCATAGATTTTAAAATGATATTTTCCTTTAAAAATGTAAGCAGATCCATATAATGAATTTAAGATTTTGTTTCTGAAGAAATGATAGAACAGATAGAAAGAATGAGTAAAGAGGAGACAGCATTCATTCACCAAACAGTATAAAGCATCCAAGACTGTATTTTAACCACACTGACTCACACCAACCCCATGACCGAAAAGAAAAAAACCCCCGATAAAATAAAAGAATAAACAGGTGAAAAAGTATGACATCGTTCACCCAGGAGAAAACGATCACCGGCAGTTATGTGGTGCATTAAATACACTGTTTTTGAGGAAGTGCAGATCTGACCCACTTTGGTCGCATGATGTGAGAGAGAAGAAGTAAAAGTAATAGAGCAAAAAGAGCGTCCTTGACCTGAAAAACTTTCACATAACCTTTAAAACTACAGTTGGGTGGTGTCTCCATCGTTTTACTAAACACGGTGTGGACCGGTCACAAACAAAACAGGACATGCGCTCACAACACACAATATTAACTCATAGTCATTGTTTTTTTTCCAGCTCAAAAGATATAAAATCCAAAAATCCTTGATTAAAAACATGTGAAAGCAATAATGTTATTTACTAATTATGGACACTGATTCTGATTTATAATCAGCATTGCCATTTATTTAGTTTGCCACACAGAACAGAGCATGGAGATAGAAAGAGAGAGAGGAAAATAAGTGAAAAAGAAAAATTAAAGACAAAAGTTAGTCTGAATTATCATGCCTATGAGGGAAACAAATGATTTCTGTGAAAAAAATAAAATAATAAATGCACAGACCTTTGTGTCCAGCGGGGTCTGCTTCTGTGAATGAGAAATGGTGCCACAATCAAAAGAAGCAAGACCCTGAGCACCTGAGCTAAAAGCCACCGGGAGGTGACAACCAGGATGCTCTTGATCTACACGAAAACTGCACCATAAAAATGCTTAAAGGCTAACTGATCTGCCTATTAGATAAGCTATTTGACTCCTGTTGCTGTTGAGAAGTGTGTGCGTGTGTGTGTGTGTGTGTGTGTGTGTGTGTGTGTGTGTATTTATCTCAGCTTCTCTCTATTAAGATTATATATCTATATATAAATATTAAAAGAGAGAAGCTGAGTGACACTAACCAGGACCCATAACTAAAGGAGAATGTGTTTTTTTGCAGGAAAGCTTGACAACACAGAGACCAGGGCCCGGTCCTTCGTATGTCGCTCATGAAATCCAAAATTTGCTATCCCTTATAAATTGGGTTAATTTGTACATTTTTAAATGCACCCAAGATTTTTGGAAGTTAGGAATTGACTGAGATATGTGTGTGCTCCTGTTTTGCATTGAAAAGGCAAGACACTAAGATGAGCAAGTCAGTGGTTGGTTAAAGACAATGAACTGGAAACATGTGGCTGTTAAAAAGTCCAAGTTATTTTTTTCTCGCATACAATACATTAGGACATTCGCAGAATAATGTGGATACAGAATCAGGAAATCAAAATGCTTGGCTGTGTCTTGCGTCAGGCTGAATAGGGTTTTGAATATAAAACAATTCTTATATATAAAATTAATTTTAAAAAAAGACAGAACGATGATTTATGCAATCAGTGTAACATATAGGACCTTGCAGTAATAGACTCAAATGAGCATTGGCACCCTGACCAGTCTGATGCGCTGACATTTCTTTTACAGACAGGGTTTACTTTTACAGGAACTCGTCTAAGGGATGGACCCAGACAGCCTATCCTTGCTCCCCTTGCTCATGCATCCAATGCTCACTGATGTATATGACCTTGTTGCTGGTCCACCAGGTTGCCTTTCAATGGACAGTTTTTGAGAAGTACTAATCACTGTATATTTGGAACACCCCAAAATGTATATTTTACAGATGCTCTGACTCAGATGCTTAGAAATCACAATTTGTCCCTTATCTAAGTCACTCGGATCATTCCCTAGTCATTATTTAAGCTTCAAATATCTGACAAATCCAATATCATGGTAAATCATCAATGATCCGATCCTGGTAACGTACGAAGGTCGGGGCCCAGGACTGTAGTGAATAGCAAACAACAATACAAGATAATGTACAGCAAATCAGAAGAGACAAAACAGGACTAAAGCCGAGTTGAAGCAAAATTAAAAACAAACAAATAAATAAATAAAACACATCCATAAGGCACTGAACACTTGGCATGGGAGTTGTTGCAGGAAGAAAGCTGACACTATGGTGTACTCTGGTACTCAAGTCAACATTTTGCATTAGCACACCAAGATACCATTTTTTCCCCCAAATGTACTTTTTTATTAACAAATTTTATTAACACCAAGAGTGCTTACCCTTTTCATGATCGTCATTCCCCTCTGGAATTCCCACATATACCATCACGTTAACAGCATCGGACACATCCAGATGCAGATTAGTGGTACCGACCTTCCTGTCCTCTGTTGATATCAGACCTGGAAAAAAAGAATGGAAAATACAAAATATTATAATAACTATCCCAAGGCAAGAATTCTCCCACATATATACACCTACAACAAACTAGGCACAGATACCCCCTGTGCCAGAAACCACCCGTTGTCTTACCATAGGCATTGTACATCTTGGGACCCAGATCTGGCCGCACAAAGAAGTTAGGAAGACGGGATGCCAGGTTCAGTCGTCCATCTCTTTTTGTATACTCAGGTAGGGGAAGATTTTCCATAAGGTCATCAAACCTGAAGGCAGAAGACAATGCTTCTGTGTTTAAAAGTCAAAGAAATTGCCTCTAGCTTGAACCTCAGCAAAGTCGTTAAAAAGCTGACCTTGTAGGCATCATGTCACGGAAATCTTCTCCAGGTGGCCAGTCTTTAAGTTTCAGTACCATCGGCTGCCCATCAGTACCTTGCAACCGTTCTGCAGAATCCATACAGACATGGATCAAAAATCAACATAAAACAAAAAATGGCTCCTCACCACCCAACATTAAAAGGTTCACGCTAAACATTAATTAGGAAGGATGACATCAAAGAATGTTAATATTAAAAACACCTATCACTTACTCGAGATGACCTGGAAGCCATCCCAGAAGTCTCGGACCTTGACGTCAGAGATGATTGCGCAGTTCCTGCAGTTGACCAGGTCTACATCCTGATCTCCGAACTCATCACTGAAAGCATCCGGCATCCACAGATAAGATTTCAGCTTCTTGTGGATGCCCGACACCAGCACCGGCTAAACAAAGAGACAACACCTAATTAGTCTTCTTGAGTATTGAACTGCTCAAGAATACCACGTTGATACCGAACCCTCTAAACAAGTGATGAACCCTTTCTGTAGCACTGAAGACCCTGTAGATGTAAGCTCTTCTCAACTTTTGACTCCCCCCTCCAAATGAACCCTGTCCTCAACTGCTAAACCCTTTACTAAAGATCTGAACTCCTTTCCAAGGTATTGAATTCCTGCAGTAGTACCGAAACCTGTCCTCAAGTGTTGAAGTTGTGTCTGTATACACAGTTCCCTGTAGCTGGAACACCTCCTGGTACTGAACCCAAATGTCAGGTACTGAAGCTTGTCGTTCAGGTGCTGAGCCCCTGCTTACAACACCTATCACCTTACCCAAGTCTGATGGTGACCATGTTGTTCAAAGACATATCTACTGCTTACCTGGCCCTGTTTCCAGCACTCACGGAAGATCTTCCAGTTGTTGCTGTTGCTTGGGTCCTGAAGGCAAAGGAGTCGGCCATCACACAGCCACGTATGGGAAGTGTGGGGATCAAGTACGCTCAGACCCATCACCCCTTCTCTGCGTGTAACATTGCCAGGCTCACTGCCCTCCCCTGACCCAGAGACTCGACGACCCTCAGCTTTCTTATTCTCCACCACCGAGGCAATGATGTGGTCCAGGATGGTGGGTAGACCTCCCTTTGCTTTATCAGCCTGCATGCAAGAAAAAAGAGAAATGGTCACCATTTTCCCTCCTCAAAAATCAACATTCATGCAGTAGCAAGTGAAATATACAGTGCATCTGGAAAGTATTCACAGCGCTTCACATTTTCCACATTTTGTTATGTTACAGTCTTATTCAAAAATGAACTAAATTAATTCATTTTTTCAAAACTCTACAAACAATATCCCATAATAACAACATTAAAGAAGTTTTGTTTGAAATCTTAGCAAATTTATTTTTGACGTGCATTGTTAACTGTGGGACCTTATAAAAGTGTGTGCCTTTCCAAATCATGTCCAATCAACTGAATTTACCTCAGGTGGACTCCAATCAAGCTGTAAAAACATCTCTAGGATGATCAGTGGAAATGACGCACCTGAGCTCAATTATAAGTTTCATGGCAAAGGATGTGAATTCTTATGTACATGTGATTTCTATCGGTTTTTATTTTTAATAAATTTGCAAAGAATTCAAACACACTTCTTTCACGCCTTCCTCATGGGGCATTGTTTGTGGAATGTTTGTAGAAATTTTTACAGGGCTTTCGGTACACGTGTAGTGAATGCAATCCTGCTTACGTGCATGGTTAAAATCTAACCAAGCGTATAAAGTGGAGGACCGCAAGTTTGTTTAGTCACCGCCTCGAATTTTGAGCGCAGCGTTAACGTTTTTAAGAAATATTTTTTATTAATATTATTCAACTTAAAAACAAACAATGCCAGGGGTGGGGTATGAAAAAAAAATAATAATTTGAGTTAGTGCAGTGTCACTGCGGCTACTCACTCCGTACCGGAAATACGACTTGTACTGTAAGAAATTTGTTTTGTGCTTGCACGAAATCGCTGCAACTTCCTGCGTTTTTACAATAGTCTAACAATATGAATTCTTTTGAGGGAGTGGATGAATGAAAGATGGAAGGAATGAGGACATTCGTTAAAGTATGCTGAAATAAATAGAACAATTAAGTAGAACATATCTTTAGAAAATGTAATATTAAACGTACCACGTATTACATTACTGTAATATTAAACGTACCAAACTGTTTTTCCATTTTTTTTTCTCCCGTGATTTACACCGAACAGTAAATTTTGTGTAATGTTACACCCTTAATATATAACGTAATTTCTTCTCACCCCTGCTGAAGAGGAAAATACTGATGGGAAAGGGACTCCACCATCAGGAGCCTGGGGCAGTTTGCCCGGGCCAGAGTTGAGCAGGTCCCGCAGACTGGTACCTTCAGCTTTAGGCTGGGTTGGCCCAGAGCCCAGCAGTAGGCTATTGAAAAGCTTTGGAGTGGGGCCTGCTGGTTTGGACAGAGTGCTGAATGCATCCAAACCAAACGGAGAACGAGAATCACGACTCATCATGGCCCGGAGGGAGCCAGAGTCTTGAGGGACTGAGAAGTGATAAAAAAAAAGAGGCATTACCAAATGTATCGGTGAAATATTCCATTTGATTCATACTTATATCAAAATAACAGTCACAGAGAGGCATGAAATTATCCCAGAAACAAAGCAAAGTTGAAGAAGTTTCAAATGATTTTGTCAAGAAAGTGACATAAAGCAGTCTACCTTTAGAGTCGTCTTTAGCCTTCTGTGTGGCTAGGTCAGCCAACCAATGTAGAGCAGAGGAGTTACCCCTAATATCTTTAGAACCAGGGGTAAGGGCACTGGCAGGACCTGCCGCGGTGCTGTTAGCACTGCTGCCGGATGTGTCAGCACTGTTTCCCTCTGCATTGGGTTCTACTTTCACTGTGGCCATCACCAGATCCCCGTCTGGATGAGGTGTTGTTGAAGTAGACGCAGCCCCGTCTCCTGTGGTAGAGGTTGTCCCTGACTGCAAAATGAGGGCTGAGTCAGTGATGTTCTGCTAGAAAATTTACTAATGGAATATTGTTATAGATTAATATAAATCTGAATAAATAAATTATATAAAAGGTGTACTTGTGCAAGGCCATTGGGTGCATTGGGCCGTGCTGCAGGTTTGTTGAGCCGGCTGGTACAAGGACAATTGGCTTTAATTCCCCATCTGCCTCGAGCAGCATGTACCATGTCCCCGATGTTGTAGAGTGCTATGAAGCACAATAAAAATTCAAAATTTCACATTACATTAAAGATCACAAAATCCTTTCCTTATAAACACAACACTGAAGTAGTCCAATTTGTTGTTAGTAACGTATTCAAATTTAATATATCTGGATCATATTTCGAAAATCCTGTATCCAAATACGGCTTAAATATCATATATCAAACTGAAGGTTCACAGTAAACATCAGTGCCTACCCGTGCCAGGTATAATCTGAGTGGGCATAAGGTTCTGGGGTTCGTGATTTTGGCCTTTAGCACATTTGAGCCAGGAGAAAACTTCATCATCTGGGTTCTCCTCTACATCTGCATGAACAGTGGAAAACAAGTATTTAAAAAAAAACAACAGAACAGTGTCAGTGGTTACTCTTTAGCTACAATACAGTGATGCTCACCGTCATGTGGCTGGTTTTTTCGTAGCCGGTAACAATCTAGACACACGCCAAAACCGCATTTGCGACACACCCAGTGGATGTTAAAGAGCGTCGTCTCACAGACATCACACATCTCTCTCACGCCCCTCACTGCCCGCTTCCATGCCACCTTTTCTGCTCAAACACAAACAATGCATCAGCACACAGGCAAGAGAAATCACAACTGCAGTTCACTGAACCCAAGATCCATTCAGAATATCCACATAGAAGGACAAATAGTAACTTACGGTGAGGTTCCACCATCATCATAGCCTCTTTCTCAGACATGACAAGCTGGCAAAACTGGTCACCCACATTAGCTAAGATGTACTTCGATGTGTCCAGGTCAAGGCTTTCCTGTGTATTTGAGGAAGGTAGCCATAAGCCCATGGCCATACTGTCACTCTGCTGCGGGGTCAGGAAGCCCTCCACACGAAGCACTCCCTTTTTTGTAAATGCTAGCCTAGGTATAGGTGGGAAAAAAGGTTTTAAACATTTAAGCAAACTTGAGCATGAATTTTTATATCTTGTATATCTACCGATACCATGCATGCTTTAGGAAAAGGCATCAACTTCCATGCTAAAAAAACAGAACCAGCAGTAGGAACCTAGAATCTTGAAACCTGCACCAGTCCATATGCAGACCCCACACGTACACTGACCTGCGGAAATGGAAGAAGCGGCAGGCCACATTGGGGTCATCCTCCTCCAAATCCTGCTCACGGGCCTTGCGATAGCGCACAAGACGACACTCTCTGCACTTGTGCAGGTGCGGAGCCACAGTTATGCAGGAGCCATCCTGCAGGAAGGCTTCACCAGACTGCTTTAAACGTCGCACCTTATTCTGGTCTTTCAGTATTGACTGACCAACTGCAACACAGCAACAAAACGCAAGTCTCTCACTGGGGCTACTAACGATCCACAGAAAATATATATATATTTTTTAATGTTTTGAGAAAAAAAAATATCTTTAAAATGAACATGCACATAAACAATAGATAAACAAAATGAATACCTTTCTATCTATGCAAACGAAACAGCATGTAATGAAAAACCCAAGTGATCTATAAAAGCTACCTTTGAAGGGTTTGCTCCTTTGCCTGCTCTTAGCAGCCTGGACTTTGGCCTTCTGCACATCCGACCCATCTGTAGATGCGGAGTGCATGACAGGCATTTGGGTTTGTTCAGTAGAGTCTTCAGCTTCACTCAAATCAGACAGGTCACTGTTTGTACTGGAGTCAGAGTCCCGTTTGCTTGACTGACAGCGATCATCCAGAGTGAACTTCTGCGATGCTTGATCAAAAAGAATGGGGGCTGCCTGATCTTCTGAAAACACACTTTCCATGTTGGGACATGCTCCAGTCACACCATTCGTAGCCTCTTCGTTTTGTTGGAGCTCTTGGTCAATTATGTGCTGTGGCATAAAAGACACAGCAGACGAGGAAGAGCAGCCAGGAAACTGGGAAGATAGGATTCCTTTAGGGGGTTCAACCATGGTGAATAAATTTGATTGGCCACTAGTGGCAGGTGGATCTTGGCTAAGAATACTGCTGCCTCCTGCAGACTGACTAGTGGATACTGGCGGGGACAGATTTGGAGTGGTCACCCCTCTAAACGGACTATTCGAGACTGCTCCGCTATAAGCAAGAAATGGATTAGTCTCTTTTGAGGCTGCCAGGAACAAGTTCTCATGAGGTTCTGAACCCTTGCTGGCTAGCCCTGCCAAACCAAATCCACTAGCAGGGCTAGCACTGGTAGCATTTCTCATGCCAGCACCAGGACTAGTCAGTGCAGCAGAGCCCTGAACCAAAGAGGTCCCAAGCCCTAAAGCAGGTTTAGAAATGTCCCCTGAACCCAAAACAGGGTTGCTGCTAACAGCTGGGGGGAAACCGGGAGCCAATTTTGTCAGTGGGTCTCCTCCTGTTCCAAAAGATTTGTTTATTAAAATTCCATTACCTGCTGGCATGACATCAGGCACTTTGGGTTGCTCTTTTACAGATGCCAGGCCACCAGCTGGTGCAGAACCAAACAATCCTGCAGATGCAGAGGCAACAACAGCCTTTTTTAGGCCTTCAGAAGCAGCAGCAGGCTTGAAAAGGGTCGGTGGCTCCTTGTTAACGTTTTTTGCCAAAGCTGTGAAGTAGTTAGAGTCTTTTGACTGGCCTTGAGTGATACCTGGGCTCTGAGTTTGTGTTTGAGACATACATTGAAAGAATAAGTTCTGTGATGGATTAGATGCCTGCTGCTGAGGTTCTTGTGGTTTAGCAAAATAAAATCCAAAGGGCTCCTTGTTCTCCTGGGAAGCTCCATTTGTTTGTGCAGGGACGTCACCGAACACAGCCCCGCTAGACTGCTTAGGCTGGGAAAGACTGACTCCCACAGAAGCAAGTGTGGTAGTCTTGTGGGTCTGAAAAAAAAATCTAAAATTATCTCATTGTGAACATTCAAAGACAGCATATTTGCTTTGTGTATAAATAGAGTTATTTTAAAAGGCCACCAGAGAACACTGATTAACTGCCATATTATTAACATGCTTACCTGGCTTGCTTCAGGAAGTGATCCCCAAACAGGCGCTTGCTGGTTGACTTCTGGGGTAGCAGAAAGGACCACGCTGGGAGCATTGTCTTGGGATGGTGAGGAGATGGTGACAGGGCCTGGGGATATCAAAGGAGCAGATCTGGGAAAGGCTGAAATAATTCCATCGTCTCTTTCAGGTGCCAGGGCTGTGGAAGCAACCTTGGATGCAGGAGCTCCAGGCACCAAACTAGGCATCTGACCCAAAGAGGGAAATGTGGTAGAAAAGGCAGATGGCGCAGGCTTCAGAGGCGGTGGAGTCAAGGTGGATGTGGGAATTGCTGTGGATGCCAGAGGACCTGTTTTGTCTTGACTCAGGGTGGTGTTTCCATTCTCCTTAATGATCCCAGTAGATCTGCTGCTGGAATGTTCCTGCAAAAGAACAAGGGCTATTAGCAATGCAGTTAGCTCGACCTTGACTAGTGATGATGTTCTCCCCATGACCTCGATCTCATACATCCCAAGCCTAAAACGCGACCACTGAAAGGGCTTCTCTGTCCCTTATTACCGTCGATTCACAGTCTGCAGTCACCAAACCGCTGTCAGTCTGGCCGTTTGGTTCAACCTCCCCTGTTCCTTTAAATCGTTTCAGGGTCACGTCCTCGTCTCCTTCGGAAGCTGTCCGACGTCGGCGCCCACACTCGGCCTTCGCTCCCTCTGCCTCCTTCCTTTGACGATCCTGAACATCGCAAAAAAAAATATGTAATGGCAGTCTAGTTCGGAAGTGCCAATAAAATTGTTTATAGTGAAGTGACATACCTCATCTGCTGAGTCCACAGCCAGCCTTACATGAATGACTCGTGGGTCAACAACCTGTGTCTCTTCTCTCTGAAATGTAAAACTGGAGTGAGTAAAACAAGATGAGGACACTGATACATTGACAGCGAAAGGGGTAGGATGAGAATAACGCGAACCTGGTCCATGGTTATCTCCATAATATGTGTGACAGGATCGTGCTGAGACACGAGCCCCTGCGACCAAGGTTCTTCAAACTCGGGCTGGTACACCTGCACCCTTCTGCCCTGAATTGTGTATGTCCCTATCAAAGTAAAGAAACAACACATTTGTTCGAGATGCTACAATTAATCAGCATTGCATGCGGTGTCATTTTACAGGTCAACGCAGCTGACCTTTCCTCAGTATCTCCTGCAGTTCGGAGTCCCGGTGCCAGCTGCTGATGGCTGCTTGGAGTGCTGGCTGCTCCTGCAGGAGTGGATGCCTCACATCTTTCTCAGCCTGCACAGAAACCGATACCTTGACCATGAACACCAGTTCATGTTTATACAGGTAGAAACATGTCTAGTACACTGTCATAGCAAAAATATCATAGTGTTTCAACCCAAATCCCACCCCGGTTTTTGGGGCCAGATTTGAAACTTGAAAACACTACCAAAATCTATTTCTCTTTTAATGAATTTTACTTCGTCTGAGATATTCCTTCCATAAACATAGCTCTCACAAAGAGTCGAAAAGTAGCAAGTTGTAGTATATCACAGCCAACCTCAAATCTCTGGAGTGAACTTCCACTTGGGAGAAATTCCAGTTTTCTAGTTCCAAAGAACTCAACAGGAACCAGAGATCCTAATCCGACACGGTCCACGAGTGGCTGAAACACCTGATGGACAGCGGGAACAGGAGGAACACGAGCACATCAGTTCATTACCTGTCAAAAATTTTAGAAATTCTGCAAATTCGTGTATTTATTTATCCCGATTCAATTAACTGATAAACACTGTATACTTAAAGCTCTCCACCATTACAGCTGTAATGTTTCATAAAATCTAGCAATGATCCGATTCAATGTGTCAACATTACCATAACAATGCAAAGCCCGAGAGTGAGAACGCAAATTAATATCTACTATAAGTTTGATATACTTCAATCGACTGTAACACAAGGTGTAAAGAAAAGTCCACTTAATTTGAAACATTGAGCCGGAATCCAAATTGTACGTGTCTTGTAAAGTGTGTTTAAGTAGGTAATTTTGTTCTCCGTCACCTGTTGAATCCTAATGATATAGCTGCATCTTTCCGTGTTCCTCGGACCAGCATATTGCTGCCTGGATGGGTCTGTACACTCACCAGGGCAGGCCAGTGGCTGGGAGACGTTCCTCCGGCTGGGGAAATGGACGAATCATTTACTGGAGCCCACACGACAGTGCTTTCCATCAGAGCTGCTCGGACCTCATCACCGTACACCTGCACCCAGGAGCGCTGCCTCCACGGGCTGTCCTCGAACTCCAGGAACACCTACGGAGAAGGTGCGGATTTTACATTTTGCATCAGCGGTACAGCTGCAAACAAGAAAAATCAGGAACGTGTCTAAAAGTGACTCTTGAGAAAAAAATGAAAGTGGAGAAAAACTCCTGTACTGCTTTATCGATCAGAGTTTTAAGAACAGCTAATGGGGCTGATTCCAACCTGAAACACTGGATCAGTACTACACCAGATTTAAAATTTTCCCCAATCCGCACTAGTTGCGATGACGGTACACGGTCTCGCAGGTAAACGCCCAAACAAGCACGGCTTATTTTTCAGCTCTCCACCAGCAGACAGTTTAAATCATTTGGCGACTGAGAGGATGTCCTGAAAGACCAATAAGACAAGGAATAAGACATGTGGAGGTGCTGTGATAGGAAAATAACCAACAACCAGATTGTGGGGTGCAGCCTGACACAAAAGAAAGCTACGGTTTCCCTTAGAAAGTTGATTGTTTTCCTAAAACAGCATGTCCCTAAGTGAATTATTCCTATTATACCACAGCAATTAGTTAATCATAAGTTTAGATTTATCAACAAACAATGTCACATCTTTATTTGTAAGAAGATCAATGATATTTTTGTTTTGTGCAAAACCAACTCTAAGATTGAGCGAATTAGAGCGAACACGTCAGTGAAAGCACGCGATCGACATTACAGTCGGCACTACAGTCAGAGCTGCTCCTACAGAAAATCAACAGATCGGAGAATTCAGCACCGCTGTGGTCTAAAGATGTTACACCAGAAAGAGAAAACTGATTGGTAAGTTCTTACCTGATACTGACATCCTCTTAAAAGAAGCTTGTAGGAAACAGATTTGGTTAATAAGTTATGCGAAATGTCACCTCCAGTCTTCTGGAATGTGTCAATCAAAAATCACATAAAATACATCAATTAATCAGATGGGACCATACACTACATGGCCAACAGTTTGTAAACACCTGACCATCACCACCACGTGGTTATCTCTGGGGTGCGAGGAGGACGTCGCTTCCCACGTTTAGACGGCCGTTTGCTGTTATAATAAACTTCACT
Organism: Silurus meridionalis; assembly: GCF_014805685.1. Taxonomy (NCBI): domain Eukaryota; kingdom Metazoa; phylum Chordata; class Actinopteri; order Siluriformes; family Siluridae; genus Silurus; species Silurus meridionalis. Next base: position 5,049,732 of record NC_060888.1, on the reverse strand, counting down.
CTTCTGGGGGGGAAAAAGGCTTTCCAATAAATTTCAAGTGTCCCTGTGGAGAATTGTGTTCATTAAGAGGACAGAAGCATCACTGACATCAGGCACTGGTGTCAGACGAGGAGGTCTGGTTTCTTCCTCATAACATCCAAGGAAGTTTTTCCTTGCCACAGTCGTGCGCATCAGAGATAAATCCACACCATTCACCTTAACTTTAAATTTCTGTAAAGCTGCGTTGAGACGATGTCTGTTGTGAAAAGCGCTACTGAAATAAACTTGATTTGGGTGTGATAGGTGCTCCATTCCATCAGTTGACGTCAGGGCACTGTGCAGAACCCTGGAGCTGGTCTACTCCACCCATAACACTCCACATCTCTATGAAGCATCTTCATGTGTGGACAGGTTTAGGATGGTCTTATTGGTTCTAGTGAAGGTCAATTCGAATGCAACAGACATCATGTACAACCATGAGCGTTCAGTTTAGTGCTTACGCAGACGAAACGATGAATGTGATGGTCAGGAGTCTACAATATTTTGTCCACATTATGTACTTTGAAGCCAATCAGTTAAAGATCCAGCATTTCAGGCCGATATGGACCCAAACACGGACTCTCAGCATCAGATTGGTGTTTCCTTAATGAAATCTTTTGTACAAATAAATGATTTAGTGAAAATCATGTTGTTGACGTCAAAACCAGTCAACTTTTAATAGTTATATATCCAGCCAAGCAAGAATGGGGTTTTTAGGATGCCAAGAGATTTATAAAATACATCCAAGATATAATGAATAATTTATTTTTATGTACATCTTGATAAAATATTACATTCATAGTTTTTCATAGCCTTTTTTTTTTTCCTCTCCTCATGTATCCAGTCAGGATTTCTCCACCAGCTACCTGTCCTCCTTTCACTCCCTCTCAAATTCATAAATAAATAAATAAAAAACCTAAAAAAACAACAACACAAACCTAAGACACAGTGAATAAAATACCCAAACTTCACGTCTATTGATATTATTTAAATGTGTTTATTTCTAAAATAATTTTTGGAGTGAGTTTTTCTGAGGCCCGTCTCACCTTTTATATTCAGACTGCCTGCTAGCTCTCAGTCTTATAGCTAGTAAATGCTTTACATGCAGTATATCATGACCAGGTTTTTAAAAACATTTTTTTAATTAATTCACAGTTTGATAAAAGTATAAAATATTAAATACATTTTTATAGATTTTACCCTTTAATGTTTGTGTTTTTGAACCCCGTGGACTGTTGTTCGCTGCTGTTGTTATGGGCCGAATCCCAAACGGTTCAGTGCTCCCTTTTTAGGCGCCCTATACCTGCGGTCAAATAAAACCACATGCACCCTAGGTAGTGAACTAAACTCCGAGTCAGCATCCATTTAGCATTCGGCCAGAGTTTCTTTCTAGCTTTATTAACCTTTTTATTTGCTTGCCAATTTGTCTATGTATTTTACGTAAAATTTGTCTGCAGCAAATTATTAATATTATTATTATTTTCACTCTCAATTAGTCTTTTATATGAATTTTGTCCCCTTGGTTTAATTAGTGTTGTTGTTCGGTTTGTACCTCAACCCCAGGACTTGCCAGTCCGATAACACTGACTGCCCGGACGGTCCCCCGGAGCCAGGCCGCCTGTAGGGCGCTCTGATTCACAGCAGCAGCAGCAGGGGCAACAGCAGGGGCAGCAGCAGATCCTCCTCCATCGTTAAGGAGGAGAAGCAGTCTTTTCCCGATCAGACCCAGAGAGTCGCCCATCTTCATAAAACCACCATGAAGAGACGCAAAGCGAGGCTGCTCCTTTCCCGTGCTTCACGAATTAGCTTATTAGCAAGAACCGCTGCAAGCCTCCAGATCGCTGAAAAACACGCAAATTCGCCACCAGCGTCCAGCTTCATATGCACGGACACACCTTCTTTCCAAAGCGTTCTCTCGGTAATATCGAAGCACCTCGCACCGCTCCCGGACAAGGAACCGAAATGTTATTGTTTCCAGCTACGGCTTCTTCTCCGCATCCGCCATTTAGACTCGCAGTTATCAAACGCTCCCCTCGTACACTCTCTCAGAAATGTAGCTACACCGCCGCCTGCTGGATAACCCGCAAACTGCACCGATATATTCACTTTAATGAACCTCTAGTAGTGAGGCATTTTTTGAAGTATTATTATTATTATTATTATTATTATTATTATTATTATTTTACGCAGTGCTGTTTTTGGTATTTTGGTACATCGAATTCGGATTTATTATTACTTATCCAATCATTATTAGTAGATGCATTATATATATATATATATATATATATATATATATATATATATATATATATATATATATATTTAATATATTTTTTTACATACAAAGTGACCAATAATTTGTGACCAATATTTGATATCTTGAACAGCATTTTATACGACTCTGTATGTATGTGTATTGAACAAATAAAATATGAATTTGATATGATTGATTCCCCCCTGGCTAAACTGTTTCTCAAGCATGTAAATATGACGTATCACAAGACTACGGAGACCGAGGCTTGTCCTGAGAATCACATAGATTAACATGGCAGAGGTAGAGCTGCATCTTCGCCTAACAGGAAAATAAAGCCTGGTTTTATTATTTTTTTGGACCACAAAGGCCTGTTTGTGAAAGGGCCATGCATGTTAGAGGTCAGAAAGCACTTAAGTAAATTGATGAATTGCTATCTGACTGATCAAAAAAATAATAATAAAAGAGGCCTATCTGTACCACACTGAAATGCATAAAATCCTATTTATCCTATTGCATTGTATTGTGTTGAATCAAATCAAAATCGGATCACACTGCATCGGAATATGGTTGAATCATATCACATTGCATCGGTAACTGCTTTATATACAGTACAGACCAAAAGTTTATATATATTATATATACAGTACAGACCAAAAGTTTATATATATATTATATATACAGTACAGACCAAAAGTTTATATATATTATATATACAGTACAGACCAAAAGTTTGGACACACCTTCTCATTCAAAGAGTTTTCTTTATTTTCATGACTATGAAAATTGTAGATTCACACTGAAGGCATCAAAACTATGAATTAACACATGTGGAATTATATACATAACAAAAAAGTGAACTGAAAATGTCATATTGTAGGTTTTTCAAAGTAGGCATCAAGAGAATGCCAAGAGTGTGCAAAGCAGTAATCTAAGCAAAAGGTGGCTACTTTGAAGAACCTACAATATGACATATTTTCAGTTGTTTCACACTTTTTTGTTATGTATATAATTCCACATGTTTTGATGCCTTCAGTGTGACTCTACAATTTTCATAGTCATGAAAATAAAGAAAACTCTTTGAATGAGAAGGTGTGTCCAAACTTTTGGTCTGTACTGTATATCTTTACTTTATCGTATCGTTGGTTATGCTTCAAGATGAGAATCACATCAGCCTCAGTTATGGAGATGCACATCCCTGAACTCTAGTATTGAGGCATAAATAATATATTTATGTGTATCATAATTTATTATTATTATTATTATTATTATTATTATTATTATTATTATTATTATTATTATTATAAGCAGTAGTGGCTTTTTTTCCCTTTAAAACTGTAATGGGATTTCTAGCGCCGCCTGCTAGACAACTTCTGAACTGCACCGACATATTCACTTAGCATTGAGGCAATTAATATATAGATAATGTTATAATAATTGTTATTGTTGTTATTATTACTAAAAGCGGTAATAGTATTTTTATGTATTTTCTTTTAAACCGTATCGGGAATTCCTTCTTCGTATTGTCCGTATTGGGTTTATATTTGGACTGCCTCGCGCCGCCTGCTGGACATCCCTCAAACTGCACCGACATATTCACGTTCATGTGTCTATCATCGAGGCAGTTTAAAAAAAAATTAATAAACTTATCATTTTTAATTGCCAGATATACTTTTTAATAGAAACAGTAGCAATATTATTTTAACAAATGAACGTTAAAAAAGTATAAAATAAAAATAAAAATATATATAGGGAATACCTTTCTTTGGTTGCAATAATTTATTAGAGAATAACGCATATAATAACACTGACCACTAGATGGCGCCAGAGATTTCATTATTTTATATTTTCCCCACATTAGACAATCAGTCTTCAATTCAATACTATTACATTATATTTTATTTGTTTGTCGTTTTTAATAATGCACAATGTCATTATCCAGGGAAATAAATTTTACATAAATAAATCCTTAAAAATACAATGTTCAAAGACACTGGAGACTGCTTTCGCAAATATGAATAATTGTAAAAAAATAATTAAAAAATCAGATTAAAAAACAATTACACATTTCTCTGATCGATGACCCATACATTTATACAAAACAAACTGTAAATCAGTGATGCGATGAAGCTTTCTGGGATCGTTTGTTTAATCATTGTAAGGATAAAAGTGCTTTAGTGCCAGAACTTTGTCAGATAATGAAACTTTCAGACGCAAGAAATTCCTCAGAAAAAACTTTGTGCTTTGAAATGAAAGCTGACAGTTTTGTTCTACTAACATCAATAGAGAAATAAAGTGTAACTGCTAAGAAAAAGATTCATAGCTAATTTATATAGCAGCGATATAAAAACAGGATGCTTTCGGGTGTGGAAGCATTCAATCTTTCCTCCAATTGAACTAGGAAACCCAAACCTGTTCCATCACCTGTGCATAAAACCAGCTACATGAACATCTACATGAGTTGGAGTGAAAGATCTTGAGTGCCCTGCTATTGAGTTCTGACCACAACCCTATTGAAAACCTATGGGATGAATTGGAACACTGACTGCACAAATCTCACAAATCTCCTCAAGCACACTCTAAAATCTAGTGAAACATCGTCCGAGTAGAGTGGAAGTTATTATAACTGCAGACAAGTATAAATGTGGAACAGGATGTTAAAGAAGCACATACAAATCTTATACTCAGGTGTCCATAAACTTTCGTCCATATAGTGAAGGTCAGTATGTTTATAATGAACATGTAGGTAAAATATATTATATAGAAATAATCTTAAGGTGCTGTAATTTCATTAAAGACTGTAACAAAGGAAAATGAGTGTTACATTATGTTATATTAATAATGTTCACATTATTAGAACATTATTAATGTTATAATGTTATATTTGGCGTGTTTATTTAATACATATATTTTCCAATAGATCAAAATAATTAATGGTCACATTTGATAAATGTATAAAGGTATAATTTGTTTTGGGAAACTGTGTTGTTTTAAGACTACTTCATTAACATTTATTGTGTATCTTTGTAAATATTACAGTATATAAAGCAGTGGTGATCAAGAAGTTAGTGTGCAAAACAATGGTTTTGGTTCAATTCAATAACATTTTATTTGGCTAGTATTTTAAACAATGGACACTCTCCCAATGCAGCCTTACAGATATAAATAGATTAGGAATATACATTCTAATAGTCCGATATTTCTGCTAATAGTCTCCATTACTTCATCCCTACTGTGCGAGCCAGTGGTGACAGTGGCAGGAAAAACTCCCTAATATGATGCAAGGAAGAAACATTGAGAGGAACCAGGCTCAAAAGGGAACTTATTATCTGGGTGAGAGATTTTTAAAATGTTTATTAATAGCAAGTTGAGCTTTAGTACCTGCTTTGACTGATCATTGCATCCCAGCTACACATTTCAGTCTGAAGGGATTGAGACGAGTAAAAGTCTGATCCCCATAAACAGTGGGTTCAAGACTTAAATTCACATATAATTCATTTTTCTGTAGTGAGTCAGTGAGTAATTCACTAAATAATCAATAATTTTAAGTGAATAATCAAATAAATATTCCATGTAAAGGTGCTATATTTTAGGGGGGTAGAATAGGGAACCATGTTCACAGTAGTAATCTTTTATGCTTGAGGCTTTAATTAGGCTTTAATGGCGGATTGGTTGGTGTTGGAGGTAATGAATGGTTTTGTGTCCCTGGAAATCAAAGGCCACAAGGGAGAGCTGTGCGTTGTTTAGACTAGTCCGCTAGCTGTGCAGATGTTGACTGGGCGTCTCTGAGAGGCTTGGGCGAAGGCTTTTGAGATGTGCTGCCTGTGGTGTGTAATCATGTTACACCAGGTGTGTGTGTGGGAAGGTTGGAGAAGAAGGGTTAGCGGGAATAAGTTTTGAAATGATGATATGACATTTTTTTATAGTATGGTACCAGGGAGTGGTATTTTCTTACATCAACAATAAAAAAACAAGCTGTTTCTCCTTTGACAGCTTCTTCACAACATCCAAAAACACACGATCAACAATCAACTGCAAAAGTTATATCTTTTACTTAATAAAACCAGTTGGAATTCTTGCACTGTTCAAGACTCTGTGTCTATTTTTGCAATTTATGAATGCAGACCTGAAAGCAAACAATTTTTTTTATCCTCTAAGAGAAAGTGAGTGTCAACAAAAAAACGATATCATACCTTAACACAAGCCACTGTTATTTCTGCCAATTGATTTCATTTGGATGTTCCTGATTGTGAAACGAGACAATGGTTATAAAGCACCACTTTGCACCTGGAGCTTCAGCCATGCTTATTCATTCAGCAAAGGACTTTTCCTTCCAGCGCTACTAAAGTTTAAAAGCACCATAGGGTCTGATGGCAAAAACATGACACTCACAGGAACAACATTCAGAGATGCGTGTTCATACATCCTAGTTCAGGAATATCACTTTAAAGGAATGAACATGTCAAGGCAATTATTAGTTTTAGTATCAGTTATACACCAATCAGCCATGATATTAAAACCATCTGCATAATATTGTGTAGTTCCCCTTTGTGCAGCCAAAACAGCTGTCCAGGCTCGGCCTGGACTCAACAAGACCTCTGAAGGTGCTGTGGTGTCTGGTACTAAGATGTTAACAACATGTCTTTTAAGTCCTGTAAACTGTAAGTTGGGGCCTCCATGGATTCGACTTGTTTGTCTTAAACATCCCACAGATGCTCAACTGGATTGAGATCTGAGGAACTTGGAGGCCGACACCTTGAACTCATCTTGAACTTTTCTTAAACCATTAGAAAATCTTGTCACCATGAAGCGGTGTATTTGGTCTGTTCAAGTAGGTGGTACGTGTCAAAGTAACAGTCACAGGAACCCAGGTTTGCCAGTAAAAGTTTTTCCAAAGCATCCCACTGCCTCCACTGAATTAAATAGTACATCCTGAATCCATCACAGCCAAATAAGCAATGCACATTCACCAGGCTGTCCATGTAAAATTATTTTTATCTTTAACAGACCAGGCCACTTTTTTCCACTGCTTTATTGTCCAGTTGTAATTTTCCTCTGAGCATTTGCTGATAGACAGCGGGCACTCTGGCTGGTCTGAGCTACACAGCCCCAAATGTAAAGTGCCGTGCTGCACTGTGTGTTCTGACACCTTTCTTTTCTAGTCATAATTAGTTTTCTCTCTCCAGTGTTCTGTATTGTTGAATGATTTATGATCAAACTCTTGACGTCACCCAAATGAGGATGGGTTCCCCTTTTGAGTCTGGTTCCTCTCAAGGTTTCTTCCTCATAACCTCTAAGGGAGTTTTTCTTGTTACAGTCGCCACGCTGCTCATCAGGGATAAATGCACACCATTCACCTTGACTGTTGATTTCTGTAAAGCTGCTTTGATACAATGTCTATTGTGAAAAGCGCTATAGAAATAAACTTGACTTGACTTGACTTGAATTAAAATGTTTAGCTATTAGTGCAACATGAGCTCAACTGTTGCATTAGACCAGACGGCCTAGCCTTCGATTCCTGTGATCTTGTTACTGGTTGAACAGTTGTCCTTTCTTAGACCATTTTTGATAAATACTAATCACTGCATGCTTGGAAAACCTGAAAACCTGACCTTTTGGAAATGCTCCGACCTCCGTCATCATTTGGGCCTTGTCAAAGTCACTCAGGTCCATACCCTTAGGACCATTTTTTTGCTTGCAACAGATCAACTTTAAGAACTGACTGTTCACTTGTTGTCTATATATTCCTGTCTGTATGTTATTCACTTTACATTTTAATGGTTGATTGTTTACATATATGCAGTTTAGTAAGTATGTTAACATATTTTTATTTTTAATTCATTTTTTCTATATATTTCAGATGAACTGTAATTAACAATGCTGAAGTGCAATGGATCTAGCTAGTTTCTACATTCGAGGTTTATGTATCAAATATTTTAGCTCCGCCCCTAGTATGAACACCAGCCGTGCTATTTTCCTTAAAAGGCAATGGCCAAGGAAATAGTTTTAAAGAGGTAGGTATAACAGGGTTTTGTTGAAAGGGCACTTTTAAGGAGAAGTGATAGGTGGCACTGAGCTCTAAAAAAAAAAAATTTCATTGTCAATTATTCATCCAAAAAAACTTTCCGGTTGTTTTTACACAAACTTATAAGCTGTAATGAATGCAGTAGCTCACGCAGTGCTCGGTTTTAGGAAACAACTCCACATTTATTTCAAGGAGAAAATGATTAAATACATCATATATACAACATTTCAAAGGTTGTTGAGGGAACAAAACAATACTGTAATAATAATAGAAGATTACATAACGGAGACTGGCAAACTAATAATGTAAAGGGACTCATCCTAATTGACCCGGTATAAGATTTCAGTCTTATTGGGCTTATTTAAAGTGTACTAGTGGAGGGCACTGTTGGTCAAATCATTCCACAACTGAAGTACTTTTGTCTCAGTGCTGTTGTGAAATGTAGATACTAACAAAAAAACTCAATTAAAAAAAATCTGTAATTATAATGTCTGCAAATTATGCGATAATTCGTTAATATAAAAAAAAGGGGTTCTTTGGAAGCTGAATGCAGAATTTATCCCGGCTAAACCTGTATGTTAGGCCACCGCTCGCTGTGACCTCTGACCTCTTTAGGAATTACATAGCACTGCTTTGCAACTCAAAGTGGCTCTGGACAGTGTCAGGGCGTGTGTGCGTGTGTATATGTGCTTGTGTGTGTGTGTGTGTGTGCCAGCACTGAAATGGGCATCACTGATGCACCAGGCAGTTATATGGTGTGCACTCGGCCTGTTCCTCTAGTTCGGGGCATGGGGTGCCGCTGTTAGCAGGTTTCAGAAGGATGTAGCGTGTACGATAGCGCACTCCTCCTCTGGAGCACGGCCCCAAGCACAGCCCCCAGGATGACCACATGGAGACCTCGCAGTCCAGCGGCGTCTCTGCAACAACACACAGTAGAAATGTCACAAAGTAGCTTTGTACACAAAACAGGATAAAAACTATGTGATGACATAGGGAAGAAACCATACGTAAAAGCAGACCCAAAAATCGCCACGTGTTCTGGGTGACGCCAGATGATGATACAGAAATAAAGTTCTGTACTAGCACCATAGCCTTCATGATTAAGGTTCTAGGCAGTTCTTAAGTCTTCGGTATCCAGGTAAGATTTCCTGAAGCAAGTGTTTAAACTGTAAACAGGCAGTGAATGAAATACTCTGGCAACAAAATGACCATTTGGAAAATCCCAGATGGTCTGTATTACAGTAACCTCATCAGCCAATTAACTAATTCAAATTAACTCCATGGATTAAAGAAAAAGATTCCCGTGAGCTAAACAACGGGTTTAAAACAAGCCAAACAAGAGTCAACACAATTTAGTTTGTGCTGACTCGACGACTCTTCCAAACCCGCAAAACAAATTCCAAATGTTTGCTGATGATTCTCTACAGAACCATAATTGGAGGGGCAATTTCACGCAATTGTCCACTTACCATAAATGTAGTTAAAGGTATTTTCGATGTATAAATATTGCTCGTATTGCACTGGAGTTATGAGATAAACGCCCATAATGAGTAGCAGCACCCAAAATCTTTTCTGTGATGAATTAACTCATGGCTGTTTAATGCTGGGGATGCCATTTACTGGCATGGTTTGAGCCAACTTGCTTAATACGTGGAAAACGAATCAATTCTGGTGAGAGTGATCTCTTTTAGAATGTCTCCACCCCGATCCACAGGGCACAAAGTGCACGGGCAAGTCTGTGGGTCATTACTGAAGAAATGGATGTGGTTTGGAGTAACTGTGTAATGAGTGAATGATTTAGATGCTTCAATTTAAAAGGTGAATATTAAATGAATTAAAGCAGCAGTCATGAATCAATTAGGTTTAAAGAAATGGCAGAAAACTGGTGTGTAAATCATAATTCATATTTACAAATTGATATGTAAATAGGTTAGCAAGAGAAAGAAAGAAAGAAAGAAAGAAAGAAAGAAAGAAAGAAAGAAAGAAAGAAAAAAAGAAAGAAAGTCACATATTCAGTACATTACAGCATAGTGAAATTCTTTCCTCGCCTATCCCAGCGATGTTAGGAAGCTGGGGTCAAAAACCAGTGTTAGCAATGATACAGCACCCCTGGAGCAGATCAGGTTAAGGGCTTTGCTCAAGGGCCCAAAAAAAATATATCATGGGGATGATATTAAGAGGCGATATCATGGGAAAACCTATATTTTAAACACCTTTATTTTAAACACTGATGATACTGATGATGGTACTGATGATTTTAAATGTTTGGCTAGAACTAGTTTCTTGACATGCTGCACTTTGAACAAATTCTTAACAGTTCTTCAGATAGTCCTTGGCCTCTAAGTTTCTTGGACTACTGTTTTCCCAGATGTATACACTAAAGTGACAAGATTTTTAAGAAGTCTGTATTGTAAGTAATTTATTTTCAATCTAAACTGATCCAGTAATGGTGATGTGTATGTGTGTGTGTAAATAATTTACCCGTATATAGTGATGCTTTGCTGAGTTGAGGGAGGATGTGATTGGACACGTGGTTGTGCTGACGGATGGGCGAGCGAGGTTGTTTCTTCAGCCAAATGGTAGCTAGTGGTGGAAGCTCAGACAGCCTCGGGTAGTAAAATGAGTTTGCAGGATGATTCGGTTTCTGTGACTTGATCTGTATGATAAAAAGAAGCAACAAAAACACACTATGAACCTGTGAAAGTACAGCTGAACACATTTCTTTTTATCATTCGTTTATCCATTCATTCGTTAACCTCTTTATTAATGGCCTATCCTGGGAACACTTGTCTGAGGCAACCCCTCCTGGGAGTGTAGTTTATCACAGGGCACCTGAGGCAATTAAGATTTGCCAATTCAATCACCAGTTTTTGGTAACAAAGAGGAAACCACAGAACCGTTAAGTAAAAATATGTAAAACTCTAAATGAACAGTTACATTAAATGTTACAAGACCAGAATAACAAACATTCTCTGATCGTGAACTCAAACCGAACTAGACTCACAAACACAACAAGCGCCAATCAACCATGTGTACAACATGATGGTTTGCATTCCCTGTAATGTTATTTAATACATTTTCAAGCTTAATTGGTTTTTTTATAATGCTAGCATAAGGTCTAACAGAGATAAGGTTAGGATTCCATTATGAGTCTGGGTAATGGATTGCTCTTTATAGAGATTGAAATCTACATCCAACTTTATTTATGACCACATATTGTTCAAAGTGTATATATATATATATATATATATATATATATATATATATATATATATATATATATATATATATATTTGTGATAAAAAAATGTATTTCAGCAAACTATATTTTCAATTTTTTACAATAAAAAAAACTGCAATCCATAATGTTTATGAATCTGGCATACAGAAGTTATATTATACTATGCGTTTTGAAATAAAGAAATGCATGTAAGCTACATTGCATTCAGGGCTGACAAAAATATACTCTTTGCAATTTTACTGTTCTTGCTGCTCAGTAAAACACTGGTCTATACTTATGCAAAGGTGTTATTTAAAATAAGCTTTGGTTTTGTTGCACTTTGCGCAATAACTGCACCCAAAATACCTTTCCTGCATTTTGAATACTATGTGCTCCCTTTTAAAGCTAGACTGCACTAGAATTGGTGTAATTAATATTTATTTCTCAGTCTGGTGTCCCAACTGTCTTACCATTGAAATGTTCTCAGGGGGCATCGTGGGAAAATTGGGTGAGGAGAACGTGAACCCACTGTCCGTCCCAGCATCAAACGGGTGTAGGTCTAAAGTCACTTCATCTTTCCATTGCCCTGCTTCACACAAGTTTAGGCTGTCCACTCCGACAAACCAATCAGGGCTGGGAATCACTTTTACCATCAAGGAGAGCTGTGTGAGAGAATGCAACATGATCAGAGACAGACACACAGACAGTACAGCTTTCCTTCTGGCAATATACTTTCCATCCTGAAAATGCTCTTGCTATGTTAGAGCAATTAACTTCATAATTCACAGCTGAAATGTCTCTTTAAGGTCATTCCCAATAGTTTCCATTCGTTCCTGTGTTTGTTAGGCTGCAGATATTTTTTCTCCTTTAAATGGTGATGAATGTTTCCTGTTGGGTTATGACCTAATACAGGAAAAGCCCTCAGTCAGAGCACATGCACACACTCTTTATATCGCTTACTCAAACAAGCTCCAGAGGAACGAGTCTATCTGAAGATTAAAGCAAAAGTTCTGATGTAGCCAAAGTTGGATCATGATGCCTAGATTGCAACCAAATGGACAGACATTACTGCTTAATTCTGGAACCGTTACTGAAATCAAAACGGTATCAACTCATGAGGTAGCTGAGGTTACTCCGAGGCCATGATCAGGCATCAAGTCAAAACCCATAATCTCTGTTATTATTCAAATTTTGTCTTAAATGCCTATTAGATTACTGACGACATTAGGAAAGGCATTAGAATGAAATCGATCTTTCATTTGGCGGTTGTTAATGACGCACACACCAGAGCACAATTTCAACATCTCTTTGATTGAAGAATCTTAGTTGAGGAGCAGTCCATCTGGAGTCAGACTTGTTTTACACTTCCTTCCCATCCACGTCTTCTCTCTCCTGTCTTTTGCCTCCTATTTTCTAGTGCTGCGGCTTTTCCAGGAATGCATCCTGCTATAACAGTTTGGCTGGCACGTAAAGCCAGTGTGGTTACATCTGTCTGCAGCACAGTTCAGCTGATGGACATCGGTCTGTGGCATTGAAATGTGCATGCACACACATATACACACTCACATCTATACACAATCATAAATCCTTGATGCACACTTCCTCAAAAAACTTTCAACAAAACCCTAACCACTAAAACAACCCCTAATTCACCATTACTGAGTAATTTTCAATTCACCTCTGAAATAATATCACCTGACAAAAATTTCTCACAAGGTCTGCATATAAATATTTACCAGCTCGAGATTTTTTTATGTTCCCATTCATCTTAAGTGTTTGTATAATTGTGGTTTATGGGGCTCTCAAAACTAAATCCATCAATTGATATTCCAGCCCTCACCCTGCCATTATGAGGTTGGCCGAGTGAAAGCCAGTCCAGTCACAGATGATGATCTAATATGAGCTTTGTACCAGTTATGCACTAACCTCTGGAGACACTGATACTGTGTGAGTAAGGTAGGTAAGACAGCAAGGTTGGCTAATATAAATGGGCTAGCCAGATAAGTCTTTCAAAGATAAAAAAATCTATATTCCTCACTGTTCATTGGAGTGTGCTTTTGTCTGATTTGGTGTCGGAATCAAACCAGTGAATATGGTGAAAAACAGACTCAATGATCAAGTCAAGTCAGGTCAAGTCAACTCAACTCAACTCAAGTCAAGTCAAGTCAAGAGGTCTCAATGATGGCTGAGTAGAACTGTATAAGCAGAAGAAGTTGGCTGTGGAAGTCCATCTCCTGCTGTTCTTTTAGGCATGTGTATGTCTACCATGTAAGGTCCTGTGACACTGCGGTACCCAGGAACATGAATGACTTTGTGTTGTTCATAAAGTGAACATAGAAGTATAGGGGGTTTCTAAATTTAACTGTCAACACTACTGTTCTGAGAATCCAAGTTGTTGTGACTGCACCAGTCAGACAAATATTTGACCTTGTCTCTGTAAGCAGAAATTCATCACCCTCCTGAACGAGTCCAAAGTGTTGCAGTGTTATCAGGAATTTGGCAGAAGGGTTTGTAGAAATGTAGTAATTTGTATACAGGGATAATCCAACCTCTATGTTTTGATCGTGGTGGATGTGAATTTCCTTAACCTCATCTGGTGCTGTCTGTCTGTCAGGTGGAGTTCGATCAGAGATCTGAGTAGTGTTAAACACCAGATTAAGTCCACAAAAATAATCATAGCAAAGTTCCTTTTTATGGCTAAGGTGTCAGATAGTATTGTGTTTATTGCATCATAGACTGGCCTGTTAACTCATTAGGCAAACTGAAAATGTCTAGCAAGGGGCAGGTATGTGCATCCAATCTCTCAAGGGAGTTCCTGATTAAAGATATTAATAAGACAAGACATACAGCTCTGTGATTTTATTTTCTAAATAATATTTTATGTAGATCATGATTGAGCGTCTGACATGGCAGGCTACTTCACACTGCTCAAGGAGTGTGCTAAAAATCTGTGTAAAGACAAGAGCCAGCTAATGAACACAGAATGTCAGACAGGACCTGGATCTGCCAATTTCCTGAAGTTTTCTTTCAAGATGGCTTGAAAAAGTACCATTTATACAGATCCTCAGTGCAGTTAGAGTGGATATTGTTAAATGTGTGGAGAGATTATTGGAGTGGAGTTATGGGGTACAGGCCTGGATTTGTCAAATGTACATAGAATGGGGTGAGTGGCCTGTAGATGGTGATGTATTTCAAGACTTTCCATGGTGTCTTAGGCTTGTTAACCAAAAGCTGGTTTCTTAGCTTCTCTTAGCAGCTTTGATTGCTTTTGTCAATGTGTTTCTCACCTGATTATACAGCATTTTGTCTCAGTTTCTGTAGGCATGTTCATTGACTTGAAAAACGTGTCTAAATTCTTCTATGAATCACAGTTTGTCATTGTTGTACACACACGCTTTCACAATTATCAAAGCAGGCCTGCAGTTCTAGTTTTGCCTCAGTTGACCAGCTCTTAACAGTCTTGACTACAAGCTTAGCAGATTTTAGTTTGTAAACTAGGTTGTTTAGTCGTTGCCATAACACGTCATCATCTGTAATGACTTTAGAGGAGAAACTAAAAGTAGATTAAGCACACACACTGTTCAATCAAAGTACAAATTACATAAAAGGTCAAAGGAAAGATCTTTAAGTGTGGTAAGGGATTTTTGTTTCAACAAAATGGTTGCAGCATGTTTCGTATTCAGAGGAAACACAGCATAAAATCTGCAGAACATTATGGACTTGAAACTCTTAAAAAATTGAAATCAGCTGTAAGTGTGTGGGTGTGTGTATCAGCTCGCCCCCACGTCATTCTTATGCTCCTCACTGACAAGGAATTGAGAAATTAGATTTTGGCTCCTGTTTAATATTCTAATCAGTTATGGTAAGGGTTCAAACCTATGGAGCATTCAAGTCTCCACACTAACTCTAACTCCAGCACTAAGCTGACTCTTATGTCCTCAGTGACCTGGTCTTCTGATTTCCTGGAAGTATAAAGTAAAACAGAGTTACGATCTGCTGTGTTCTCAATAAGCGCCTATGAAGCGTCAACTGCCAAGTGTGTCAGATGACACATTCCTGCATGCAACAGAGATAATATTGCTGAGCTGAAAGCTAGATGGACAAAGAACAGCTCAAGTGCACTCAACAGGTGTGTATGTCTGTGTGTGTGTGTGTGTGTGTGTGTGTGTGTGTGTGTGTGTGTGTGTGAGCAAGGCGTTGTTAGTTCCTACTCATGTGTCTCCATAATAGCTTCCTAACACACACACACACACACACACACACACACACACACACACACACACACACGGGTATTCCACATCCAGGGCCACCCTAACCTTCCTGGCAAGTCTAAATGTAGCAGTCATCCCGCCGTCAGGTCATGTGACCTGTCGCTGTCACTTAAAACCCAACAGCAATGCCAGACTTGTGCCTAGGAGAAATAGCGTACCTTTATTTGGTGCTCCTCGGTGCTATTTCAAAATGTTGCCTTAGTTATAAAGATATGTAGGCCACCATTTCCCATCATGCTTGTTTTAGCCCTTGCATCCAAACATCCCTTCGAGTTATGACCCATAAGTAGCTATAAGTCACTGGAAAGCCAGAATCAAGCAAAAATAAACAGAGGGAATTTGTTCCATTTTTCAGTTTTGAAGCAGGTCAAAGAGATTGCTCTGATGTGAATAAGAAAAAGGAAAGTTTATTGTTTGGAGGTTCTTCAAATGTAATGGCACTATAGAGACATGCTTTGTCTTTTAGCCTTATTTGGGACAAGTTTGTGTTTTCTTTTTTGTTTAGCTGATGGTTCCAAGATCCAGAATCTGTTGTTTTAACTGTCTATTTAGGAATACATTCTTAGAAATAGGGTTTCTCCAGCTTCCAATATTCTACTCGGAACTTTTTCTGAATGTGAAACCATCTGTTGTTGGGTTCTCCATAGAAACCTTACGACCACCCCCAAACATGAACAGAACTAACTGGAACCTTTGCTTGGTTGCCTGAGAAATCCTGCTATGTTAAAGTAATTCAACTTATATTTGTTCTCTATATTAGTTTGAACATTGTTGTGATGCTATACATGCCACATAAGCAATACATTTAACATGCTGTCATTGGAAAATAATCACCAAAAGAGATGCGTTACTGTTACCACACCTGTGTATCCCGGTCCTATTAGTTTTTTTTTAATACACAAGATGTGTGAAATAAAGTTTGATGTTGTTCAGTACCATGTTATGTTAAGCAAGGTTATTAACACTAAACACAGCTGACCTTTGTATGGTGGAATACACAGAAAAATAACGTCATTAAACAGTATTCTGTAACACTCTAAAAGGAAATTCTATGTACTTTTAAATTGAAGAATTTCCTGTCTAGAAAACTTTCCAGGTAGCAACCATTTTAAAATTAGATCTGTAAACCATTCATATAGAACATTGAAAAACTCTTTTGTCCTTCGAGTATAAACGGATTTGTTATTTTTGTACAAGTTTACAATTAACTGCGACTTGTGACCCAGAAGTGTTAAACAAAATCAATACTTAAATCTGGTAAATTGTTTAAAGTAGCCTTGATGACAGTTTTTTGGCTTCCTCGTAGCATTTTAATGAGGTATCCACCTGGGCTGCTTTTCCACCAGTGCTGAAGAAATATGCACTTATTAGTGTCTTACTTACTTAAAAATAGCTTTTATAGCAACTGAAAATATATTGTTAATATGCCTCATATTTGTCATAGAAATTCAGAATGGGTCTTTCATAATGTATTTCGAATTTCCAATACACAATCAGTCAGTGCTTCCAAATATATATGTTTTGGTTTTATATGTTTTAATGGGATTTTTGTGACATCAATTCGTAACTGCAACATAAATGCAAATTTTTCTATTAGCATCATTTGTCGCATCTATGGATGGGTAAATTGTTCTGAATTAACCTGAATTTATTAACATGTTTGAGTAAACTATTCCTGAATATATTTCCAAAAAAAAAAAAATCACCCCCTGCCCTTAGACTTTTCTTATGTGATTTTACATTAAAGAGTTTTTTCGCTCAGTGACTGGCGAATCTTATCTGTGGTACTCATACATGTGATATAGATGCATTCGTTAAAAAAATACAGATTAAAAATGAAAAATTATGTATGAAGCTCATTGTTAGGGAGTACCATTGGGTTCCTGGGCTGAAGAACAAGCTCAGTGGAACTGTGGCCAACTCCAGATGGGATCCCGGCTGTGCGGTACATGGAGCCAACAACCCTCCTCCTCCTCCCTTCTTTTGCCCCCTTTACCAGCTCAACCGTGACTCCGAGCTCAGCAAAACTCTGCACACCGGGGCTCGCCATTGCCCCTTCCTGCCACAACCGGTAACGCTCATTGTGGGTGACAGCTGGAGGGAGAAAGAGAGTAGAGAACAAATGGGAACCTTCTTTCATCCTGAGAGATGTGTTACAATTCTTGAACAGTGGAACCATTCATAGTCTCAAGAGTTGACAAATCTGGTAAAGTACATGTTAGTGAAAGTTGAGACTGCAGCAAAAAAAAAAAACTTTTTTGGATTTGGATTTTCCATTTCAATTTAAACATTAACTACATTTGTAATCATTTGGCAACCCACAGAGTATTAAAGTTTACAAGCTCCTTACACTCATCGACAGGTTTCACTACTCTTCACCATCCACATACACACACTGACATGCAAGATGTGAATCTACACTTGCACCACCTTAGTGCTACAAAGTTATAAAGTATAGGAGTTAAAACAGAAGAGTCAAAATACGCTTCTTGCAACCGTAAAATCACGTAAAAGCTCAGCATTGATTAGAGTGTATATTCAAGAAAGAAGTAAAAACATACGGCCAAAATGTGAACATAAACACAATCTTGTGCAGATGGCCATGTTACACAGGGATTGTTCCCGTACTTCAGTCTAAACTCTCACCTGGATCCATGACCAGCATTAACACACTTCACAGCCTAAAATAAGCTATTTTCCAGAAGCCCTTATGATTCCATTTTTGGGTTTTTTTTGGTTTCATTCTTATGCACTCGCAAAAACTATTTAGTAGGTTTAAGGTCGCCAGGAAGTGAGTAAAATCTATCCTGTTTAATAAACCGCAAAACTGCACTATCAAAACAGACCTATGGGCTCCTCTGCTTTTCATTACAACCGTCTGAGGGAGCAAAAAACGAGAGCTGATGGTGGCTTTAAAAGTCATTAAGCATATCCTTTATGTCCCACTGCGTGTTATGTAGCTACAAGTCATCGTGGCAGAAATTCAAAGTGGGGTGAGGAAGGGCAGAGAGAGAGGGAAAGTAAGAGTGTGTCAGCAGTGATGACATGGTTCATCCGTCCGCATGCAGCGTCTGACTGGTTTGGCATGAACATGACTAGTCAGAGCCAAGCAGCCCGACCTCAGACATCTCAACCACAAACCCACAGCAATCTTCCCCTCTCTCTCTCGCTCTCTTTCACTACCATCGCTGTCTTTATCTCTAAACTCTCATGCACCTCTATTTATTTTTAATACGCCTATAATTGCAAGCCGGCCGATTATATCATGCGATATGGAGAGCCAGACTGTCGGAGCAGAAACTCCAGTAACCTGGTGTTAGTCTTACAGACGGACGCCCTCTGTCCTCCGGCTGTAAATGTTTTAAATGTCTTGGCAGGATCTGTCCAGCTCTGCATCCTCTCCTGACCTGGAAGCTTGCAAAGTGCAGATGCCTTATGCACAGATTCTTATTATATGGGCACCAGGGAGCTACTTGTCATTAAAGCAAATGGCCATTGCAGACCTCTGGGCTAATGAGGTCATAGATACAATATGTATATCTAAAAGGGCATGAAAGGTTAGCATCTTAGTTTTTTGCTAAACCTCTACTTTAAATACAAGGAACCTGTGGGGTAGCTGGCGTCATCTGGTAGCACTTACTCCCCCTTCTTATGCTCTTCCCTCTCTCTCTCTCTGGCTTTCTGCTTTCCTCATTAGGCTGTCTTACTCCCATATGGAGGAGGTGCTGGGGGGAGGTGTGTGCCACTGGGGTGGGTTAACAGGCCAGCTGTGAGGCTTCAGCACCCTGAATCATCATGCCATGAGGCAGCTCCAACCCTAAACCAAACACTCTGTTGTCTCCCATCCTGCTACCACTTAAAGGCTAACAAAAAGGTTTGTTTCACGTTATTTCTCCTTTTTGAGCTTACCTACAAGCTTGGACCACTGTGCAGGGGGTCGGAACAAAGGGTACTGTTTCGGGAACATCTGAGGACTCCACTGGCCAGTGAACACTAGGATGTAGGAAGCAGGGCCTCGTGCTGTGCACGCTGTCCCATTGGTATCATTTAAAGGGAAGGCTGAGGAGAGGCTCAGTTTCAGAAGCACAATGAGCAGGTGCTGGAACCACTGAGGGATGAGGAGCTCCGAAGGCGTCATCGTCTACAGGAGAGAGACAGTAGAAACTGTTACAGTACCATATGGCAAAAACACTAGTAGACAAATTGCAGGTTTATAATAATGCATTACTGTTTCTATAGCAACAGATAAGTTACAAGGACTTGTACAAAAGATGCTTCCACATAATTGTAAAAGCATTAATGAAATAAAATATATATATAATCACTTATAATCACTGATATGGAGATATTTATTGAACATTCAAGGTGGGAGGCTCCAGGTTCTTCATTAACATGACATGGCTGTTATTTTTGTCAAATTAACTTCAAGAAAGTGATATGGAAAGGATAACTGTTTCTAGCCGCTATAACCGAAATGACAACAGAAACTACAATTTCCACAACATTAAATATAAATAGGAATGAGAAAATAATGGTATCTTAATAAAATTTGCCATTTAAAAATGTTGCCATTTGAGCACTGTTGTATAAAAGCAAAAAACACTTTAGGATGTACTGTTACAGGAACAATACAGTTTGAACAGTAAAAAAAAAAAAGAGAAAACTGCATCACACCTCCCCATCAGAGATATTACACAGAATTATTTTCCTATAATACACTATACTATATAAACACCTGACTTTTCTATTCATATGTGGTTCTGCTCTAAACTGTTACCACAAGGTTGAAGGCACACAATTGTACAGGATCTTTGGATGCAGTGGCATGAGACACAAACTTGTTTCAGCCTGACAAAACCCATGTGCACAAAATTAGATTCATGAAGATATGCTTGGAACATCTCCTGCTATAGAGCTCTGACCTTAACCCTATTGAATACCTTTGGGATGAATTGGAACACTGACTACACCCCAGGCCTCCTCATCTCACCTACATCAGTGCCTGACTTTACTAACAGCCTTGTGTTATGTATTATGTATTTTAAAAGCTTATTTGAGTAGACAGCTATTTAGAATTTAATAACACTGAAAGCAGGGGCCACTTTCCCTAAAACAACAATGGCTAGCATGGCTAGTGCATGCTACACCTGGCTAGCCTACTGGTTACATAATATATGTCAACTAACTTGCACAATTCACAGGATTTAATTGGCTAATAATTAACATAATGGCAGCTAGCTTGCAAATTTAAACAATGTGATAGTATAATAATTAACCTAATGTCCCTCGCTAACAATCCTGGCTGTTGGTTTACACAATATACTGCAGCACGCTGGTTTAATTACTTTATAAAATACTTTACTAGAGAACTAAAAAATGCTAAGCTAATACTTTAGCTAGCAACAGTAGAGGAGTGCTGATAATGCTGTGTTTATAGAACGTAGCTCCATCGCTAAATAAGAATGTGACCTGATTTGTGCTCTACCTCTTTTCCTGTGTAAATAGAACTCATGTGTGATTAGACACTTGGTTAAAAAATGAATAAACACAAATAAAATGCAATAAAGCTTACTTTGCTTTCTTTATCACATCTTTATAAAAATATTTTGAGTGAATATTTTAGAAGCGCTTTTGAATTTTGAATTTATCTGTTTGTTTGATTGAGAAAGGATTAGATTTAGATTTAGCCCAATGTTAAATTTCATTCTGATTTCTTTCCTAAATGTAGTACTGCTTTACGGGATGAAGAAAGTCGAAGATGGCTCTCTAATTCCGCAAGATTTCAAAGAATGAAGATCAAACATTCGAATGCAGTAAGACCCCAAATGAACCGCTCTCTCATTCTGAACAATAGTTCCAAAATAATCTCAGGAGCAAATGTACAATTTGCAGAAAATCCTGTGTGATTACAACCTGAAGACAACGACTGCAAGAAGCGATTTATTTTGGTCACTTGTTAAGCGCTCAAGCAGAGTAAGCTGACTGGATTTATTTGCATCTTGTTTGTCACCTCAGGCCCTAAATGACCGCAAAGATCTGAGGCATGCGTAGGATTTTGTTATGTCGCATTCAATCATGCTCTTGTTTTAGAACGCTACTGAAATATTAGTATTGCTTGTACGATGATTAGCCTAGGCAAGTCATGGTACATAATATGCTTGGCTGCACTTTTCACTGTAGACAAATTCATTTCTTTTAATCATCCACAATCTATTTCATAAACAGGCTTCACGATCCAGTCTTGCAAAAAGTGGGAGTTTGAGCTGCAGAAGGCCAGATGACGAGCTCACTGACTAAGCAGGACAGTAGTAGAGAGTGGTAGATAGTAGAAAGGGTTTCTCTGTCTCATAAATCAGACGGTTTGCCACCCCGACAAGCCCTCTGGCATTTCTCCTGCACACAAACACTCTCACATGTACACACACTTCCTGATTTACTGCCGGCCAACATTTAAATAGCAGAACAAAAGCAAAGGCAACATGACTGGGCTATTTCCATACCCCATTGTGCTTGTATGTGTGTTCTAATGTGCATGAAGTAAAAACATGGCTCTAGAGGCATAGCGCACACTCAAGAGTTCAGGACACGTGCCCTATCTGTCACAACCATTTTATAAAGAGGTAAATGCTTTAAAGGGCACGAGGTCACCAGCACAGACCCAGACACCTGGTCACGCCTGACACCAACCGTCTGATTCCTCATTTTAACTAATCAGTATCAAAGGCTGTGCCCCTTATTCGCCTCCACAAATGTTTCCATTTTATATGCTCGCTTTTAAGCCTTGAGATCATATAAGTTTAAGGGATAAAGCATAGCCGACATTTTCGCTAACATTTATAGCCTACAGGGACAGGGGCAGTAATCCAGGGTGCTGATGGGTACAAGTGACCAGAATAGAAATAAGACACACTAAACTAAGAGGCGATATTGAGTCATCAGGAATGACTAAAACTTACCCTACTTTTAGAGTAAGTCTGGCTTTCTTCATCTTTAACAGAGAAGATTTAACCACAAGCACGACTTCTCAGAAGTGCACTTCCATAAATACTGCAGACGTCGCTCTTACACGTGGAACACGTGTAAAGAATCTGCTCCAGATACTTGTGGAAATTTAAGCGCACACCAATTGGGAATCTTCAAGAACTAAACAGCGATGTTTACCTGGGACTACCTTTCCCGGTCCTCCTCGCTTGCTTTTTAACAAATGTTCTCCCAAATTCTTTGATCAATTCCTGTCTGCTGAATTAAGCCATGCAAGAATCAATGGTGCGATTAATGAAAACAATATGCACATCAGTATCACTGTGTTTAAAATCAGAGACTGTGGTGCTTCATGCAGCTCTGGGGAGCTACAGGAGGTTGAGGCAATGGTGTATTGTAGGTAATGTGTGAAGCAACAAAACTATCTGTATCTGTGTTGTGCATTACCAACTTGATGTGCGATTTCCAAAAATAGAAAATAGAAATGCTACTTCAGAAAATAGCATTCCCGTTCATAACTGGCCAGAACTAAAGATGTACCACTTCCAAGGTTATTTTTTTATTGTTTTCTAATAAATTTAGTTAGAACTATGACCTAAACTATTTACAACCTTCATTTAAATTACAGCAATCCTCACCAGGGTGCTACTAAGGATGACTAAATTTTGAAAAATTGTAAACATTGAAATCTTATTCTTTAGGAAAATAGAAGTTTTGAAATTTTGCCTTAAAAATATGTTTATTTATAAAAGCATGCATAGAGACACTGGGAGAGCAGTAAATTGCTGAAAAGTTCATAATAAAGTTCATAATAAGACCTTTGTAATATGTTTGTCAATTTTTGTACCACATTGGTTATTGATTGGTGGACAAGGGTCTTTTTATCTGGCTAACATTACAGTTATAGAACTAAAGCAATATTTTAGACTAACACAAGTATTATAATAAAAAAATTAATACATTTGTTTATTATTTGTCATATATGCACTTTACTGTGCATATATATCTTAAGAATGCATTTGATGCAAAAAAAAAAAAAAAGAAAATTATTTTCTTACAGTTAGTTTTAATGGCTTTGCTGTGGAAAATCTTCTTTTCTGTACCTTGACCATCTTATTCATGATTTCATGATGAAGAGGGAATAATGCAAGATCAGCAAATATTTGCTGAGTTACTTATATTTGCTGCACTTGGTCATATTAAAAAAATCTCTACTACAGCCCATTAGAGCTCCAAAAAAACCTGTCAATTTTAGTCAATTCTGAATGCAATGAATCCATCTGATTATACAGAATCATAATGGCTTATAATGAAAAATAGGTGTGTTTGAAGCAGGAACTGGAACTACGGGAGATACTGTGCCATTCCCAATGGTAGACTTAATAAAAAAAATAATGAAAACACTACTAATGATAGATCTTTAGCAACACAACACATGGTGCAGTCAGCATGCATATTTAATTGAACACATTAGAAATTTGTAGGCTGGCATTTAATAACAGTTAATGGCAGCTCTGGGAAAATTGCCCCTTTAATGCAATAAAACTTTGGCAATGAATTTTATTTCATTCTGTGTAAATTTGAAACTTGGCAACAGCTAGGTGAAAAAAAAAACAGCCTTTTGTATCTATCTGGTTATTATTATCTGATCTTTATCAATCACATATTAATTTAAACAATCACTTCCATACATGGAGAATGAATGAATTCATACTATTTTGTGTCAGATGTTCTTTAATTCAGGTATCTGGACCCTGCTTGGTATATAGAAGAACACCCACAGCTTTGGCTACCTGATTATTAGAACAGAATTCTGATGTAGGTCAATGTGGACGTGGGTAGAAAATGAAACGTTATTGGAGCTTATAAGACTTGAAAGGACTGCAAAGGGATTTCTGAAGGCGTCCCCCCCTCCCCAAGTCCCCGATCAGGCAAAGAGTTTACAATCCTGCACTGTTTTTACACTTCCCAGGCTATGGATGTCCTACAATGATCAGGCAATAAAATCCACCAACATGGGAGCTATAGGGTGACAACAAGGGAACTGTAGCCAAATCCTGACCTCTTTAACCTCAGTCTAGCAGGAAAAAAAACACTGAAGCCAATTCATTTTTATGAGGGATTTCCAAAAAACGAAACTACAGCCTTAAAAAACTAAAAAAAACAAAACAATGACACCTGTGTCAAATTGTTGTGCATACATAATAAGCAGAGGATGCCATGGCATCTGTCTATGATCATAAAATGCAAAAGATGCCAATATTGTGCAACATGTATGTCCAAGGAAGACCCAAAATAGGAATGAATCAATCAAACTAGTTCATGGAACAATAAATTCATATCGAGGAATCTTTCAAACCTTGGCCAAAGAAAATGTTCAATCTCGGCCAAATCTGAGTCTTGACCTCATATGAACTGAAATTCCGATCTGAGACAAGCCGTTCAAACGAGACGTTCTACAAAACACATGAAATTTTGTAAACACCTCTTGTTTTATGCACCATACTGACCGGCAGCTGAAGAAAACGCATGGCTGAAGGTTGTTGCCCATAAAAGTGCTTCCACTAGTTACTAAATTAAAGGGTTCACCAGCCTTAATTGTTTAAGCTAGGGTTTTTTCAGCACTGTAAATATTTTGCCATGGAATTTATACGTTTATTTCCCCTCGCTAAAGACCCATCACTGAGGTCACAAGAATCCGAGCAAAAATGTAGACAATTCCAAAAGCTTTCACAAATTTTTTCACACTGACCTAAAGCAAACGGACCGTTATTTGCCCTCATGAGAAGACACACATGCAGCCTCAAACATCATCTCTGTCTTTCAGACAGCTTCTCTTTTCACCAAGCACGAACCAGACGCAATAAAACCAGGCGAGGAGGAGAAGCGCCAAAGAAAAGTGCTTGCGGGTTGTTAGTTAGCACGTAAAGTAAAGAAGGCACAAGTTGGAGTGAGTGCAATTAGAAAACTATGAAGCGTATGTATCACAGCTACAGGTAAAAAAGGAAATCAATCATAAGACCATATGTAAACACACAGTGGTGTGATGAAAAGCATTAGAAAACTTGAACAAGAATGTGGGTTAAAAAGGTAAATAAGACAAGAAGAGAGAGATGCAAGGAAGAAGGAATGGAAGGAAGGATGAAAGGAAGGAGAGTTTGTAAATGGTCAAGGAGAAAGCATGTGTTAAAGCATTCAGGAAAAGGGCACTAGACTTCAGAAAGAGGGAGAGAGAGAAGTAAAGAGGAGACAGCGAAGCAAAGCTTTCACCTTGGTTACAGCAGACAGTATGGGTGCTCGAGTCTCACATACTCTCTCACACACACAGACACACACACACACACACACACACACACACACACACACACACACACACACAGAGGTGGATCTAGGGATGCCTGTGTGCTCCACACTGGACCTCATGCTCACCTGGTCTAGAAGAGGATACAGCAGCACCGAAATGGAGATGTGCAGCACAGAGTAGGTCTCTCACTCTTCTCTCCACTGTCTCTCTTTTTGTCTCACTCTCCCCTCCTCTCTTTTTCTTACTCTCTCCCTCTCTCTCTTTCTCTTTTCCCTCCCCTTCTACACCCCCCTTTACCTCTCCTTGTATGGATACACACAGCACACACAGCACACACACATACACACCTTCCCATAATGGTGTGTGTCCCCCACCACCACCCAGTTTCTCTCTTTCCATTTCCAGCCATCCAAAAATTCCCATCTCTTTACTATTAAATATAAACTCCCTCACTTCCAGTGCATTTAATTACCCATTAAGGTGGATTCCTCATGATCAGGCTGAAAAGATAATTGTGCATCATTAAGGTTGCTTTAAAACACATGCCATAACAGTAATAATAAAAATGCCAACGAGCCTAACAAGGAGGGAGAATTGGTAATTATGTCAACATGGTCACCCAAATGATCCCTTTATGCATTCAGGGTATATAAATAATGCCCCCAGTGTTCCCAAATTCTGTCAATAAAATGTGTAAAAAGCGTTGAAAAATAATAAATAGAATAATAGGCACAGGGTGAAAAAGTCGGTTTTAAATCCCCAAATTGGTTTTTATACAGTTTTACAACACAGTATTTCTGGATTACGAACACTTTTCCAAATGTTAAAATTCTCAAACAAAATGAAAAATGTTCAGCATTTACTGTAAGTCCACTTCGCTTTTAAATCATTGGTTGGGTTGAATTATTTCACAGATTCGCAAATATACAGAAAGCACATTTAGTCAAGGTCAAATAATTTCTGTCAAATTTTGTATTTCACTTTCAGTCAATAGTTCTGGAAATGTGTGTGCCTGCTTTCAAAGTGACACCATGAGACAGTGTCATAATACCACTGGAAATAAAGAGACAGGAATGAGATTTGTTCTCCTCAGAAAAATCTGATTATTTGGACGACTCCTGCTGATCATGTGACTTGTAGAATATT
The DNA here is from genome assembly GCF_014805685.1 of Silurus meridionalis. Classification (NCBI taxonomy): domain Eukaryota; kingdom Metazoa; phylum Chordata; class Actinopteri; order Siluriformes; family Siluridae; genus Silurus; species Silurus meridionalis. The sequence goes on along the minus strand of NC_060888.1, from coordinate 5,022,517 downwards.
CCAAATATTTCATAGGGGTGAATGAGTTCAGATTACAGGGTTGCATGAATGCTGAGACTTTTTTTTTTTTTTTTGCTATAATGAACTATAATAAGTAAAATTCATGACTTAAATAGAAATGAATTTACAAAAGAATGCAATAGTAACAAGATTCCGGACCGAATTCATGATTGGATTTGAAGGTGAAGTTCAAGATCATAAAAAAAAAAAAAAAACTATCTGTGAAACAATGAGTTAAAGATTTATGCCTGAATTTACAAAAATCCTATCAATTAATTGTTTTGTGAGAATGTTTCTTAACAGCTTATTCCCCCTGGAAAGCCATTATAAGTGAACAGTTTTTTTGGCATCCTTTTTTCTTGATACAAATTTTTTTAATGGTATGCATTATTTTAAAGAGTTCACAAGTTCCTCCTGAGAAGAACGACAGTGTGTGTACTGTTCATTGTGTAGTATGTATAGTAAAGGTTCTAACCTTAAGTCATAGCAAAGGTGCTGATCATGTGAGATTTGTCTTCATCCCTGAAATCAAGACAGGAAACAAAGAAATTCTAGCAAAAATAATAATGGTAATCATCTACGTCGGTGATGTTACAGCACACCTCAGTGGACTGATCAAGCATCTAAGGCCTGAATCTTGGCTTTAGCCAATGGGAAATGACTTTTACAAGAATGCCCTAGTTGGACCTTAAGAGCGCCATATGAAAAATGTCTAGTCACAAACTAGCTTTTCATACAGTTGGAATTTTTTTATTTTTAAACCACCAGCAAAAGGTTCTTGATGACAGAATGTAAGAATAAACAGTCACTGTTTCCATTTATAATGAGTGTAGCTATAAAAACTATGACGGTTATGAATTAAGAAAAGAAACAAGAAACTGCATGCAACATTCAGGAGAATTTTTTTTTTTTTCATTTCTCATAATCACTGCTGGAAATGTACAAAGACGGGAAAAAGACTAATACTGATGCACAGATGGAAACCTGAGTTTATGAATTGTATGCCATACTGTATTTGGTTGCAGTCTTCGTGACAGAGGCCTAGCAGCGATCGGGTTGTTTGACGCAAATAAGTCTGCACTGAGAAGCTTTAGGACAGCAGGGCAAACTGAAAGGCTGGTGGACAGCCTATCTGACCTCAGCCTGAACTTTACTGGACAAAAGCTCTAACTGAAGAGGTCATGTCTGCAGAGCAGTTAAAGTATAGACACCAGGGACTGAAATGGCTAAAGTCCAAGTAGGCGTTCAGTGATTTATTTTTGTTTTTTTAATGGTACACCAATGTGAAATTCAATAACCTGGAAGCTCAAGTGTTATTGAATTGGGAATACAAATGATTATACAACAGTCAGGAATGGCTGGTTGATTTGTTAAGAAGCGTGTACGTGTGCACAGACCAAATACAGCACTGGAATGCTCTGCACTTCTTAGCGTCTAAACAAGCTCATTTGATCTGATCTCCAAAATGAAATCGTTTACGTCTTTTGTGTCATAGTCATAATTTCATCTCGGCTGGTTCTCCGCTGAGCCAGAGCGCCCCTTACGCTATAACTTTCAAACTCGTGTCAGTTCGGCTCCCTTACCAAACTAAATCATGGATGGAAAAAATGACATCACTGTCTGGGATTAAGTGCAGATGAATTGAAGTGAAGAGAAACAACAGAAGCAGGCTGCCCATCTTCTTCCAAACATTTATATGGGGATAAAGCACCGCATACACAGTTTCTCTTTGTTGACGGAGCTGCATAAATAGTGCAGTTCGGTTTTACAGCTTCGTCTCAGTGAGACGCATTTAGACATAATATATGGTCACTCACTTCTTTACCCCCAACCTTAGCGTTCATTATACACACGGGCCACACCTGCTAAACTACTAAGTAGCAGCAAAATTGTGTGTTTAGCAGGTTTTGAGGTGAACCATTCGGCAGAGCTGTATTGCGGTCACAAATGTCTGAAATTCTGTTAAATTCTGCATGCAAAAATTAGAGCTAAAAAAAGAAGTCACTTTAGTTCGTTTTTTTTCACATTAAAGCAAATATTGGACAATGCGATTCTGAATGACGGCTTTCAAACTCCTCGGTTTCTATTCAGTCCAATGAGACATGACATAAAAATATTATTCAGTAGCACCATAAAAATGTTAAAACAATCCTTTACCCAAAAGACATAAAACGAGCAGCCTGCACTTCATCAACATGTTGCAATGTTGTGCAATTCTGTGCAGTGACGGTGGAATCATCATAGACAATTTCTGTAAAAGACGTTTAGACCGAAGTCTGTTTCACAACATCCTTCTACTAGGATCAATCTGGAACATGAGAAGGGCAACTTTTTAATGTCAACTCATCTCCTCATAAGCACACACCTTCAAAACTGCACGAGCGGATATCGTGAAAAATAATGAACACTTCATTTTTCTGTAGAAGACATTACAGGAAAACAGCTGGTCACAATCGACCAGATATAAACTTGGCCAGAAATGCGAATATTAAATCAAATGCGAGGCATATCATCAGTAGTTCCATAATCACATGTGAATGTGGGTAGTGCAATAAGCCAAAAAATGTCCTACTCACATGACAACCCAAACAACTCAAAACACAATATAAGGTCCCTGAGTCCCCCAGGTGACACATAAGGGTGCTGGGGGCTGCAGATCAGTGGTGATACAGGGCTGGATCAAGACTATGGCTACCAGTATTCTCCATTGCCTCATGTCACAGTGTAGGGGTCAGAAGGGTGACAATTGGTCCTTGGTACAGCAGTCCAAGCCTGCCACTTTCCAATTGTGTGGTAAACCATGTCTAAAACCTGCTCCTGCACTTTGCACGGCCCCACCCTGTGGTTACTAAGTTTGGGCAACAGTTCTTTCTTATGGGTAGGCCAGTACACCCACACATGGTCTCATAGTGCAAAGTCTTGGCCACAGCAACGGAAGTCACATGCTCTTCTGCCAGTCAAAAACATGTGCCACCACAAACCCATGTGCTTATGCTTTTACAGGTGGCAAATTTACTTCATTCCAGACGTCACTACTTCATTTGGGCTTTAGCAGGACATCTCTGTGAACACCACCTTCACCACTGGCTTGACCATGGGCAGCTTCTGCCCCTATGTCATTATTCAGAACCAGGGCAGGCATAAAGGGAAAGTATCCTACATGCCAAATAGACAGTTTCCACTGCCTCACATTGGTGGCATCAGCAAGCAAGACTATACTGCATTGGAGCCAGCCTGCAAGGTGTTGAAAACTGGAATAATTACACTCACAGGTTGCAATTTGCCAAGCCAAATGTACTTTATACTCTTTAAAGTTGTGGAGCCACACAAAACACCCAAAGAAGAACTGCCTGGCATACAACTGGGGCAGCCATTCAACTTGAGACAGACGATTCACTTTCCCACTCCGTAACCCTGCAACCGGACTTCACCTATTCTTCTGCTCGACATCGGGGCAGGATTGCACTTAGACAGGTTAAGGATAGGGGGGCTGGCAAAGGGGTTTCCAGTTCCAAATGAATAATATGATGACAGTAGCCACATTCACAGAATTAATAGCCAAACCATTAGTATTGATCGCATGGCCCACAAATGCAAATTTGGTACAAATCAGGCAATATTTATTGGTGTTTACAGGAGAATTTGGAGATGCAGAGCCAGAATGAAAATATGCTGAAAGAAACCAATGTCAACGATGTCTACCACGCAGCATCTCCTGGGAACTTGCAACATGTGGCATTTCAAAGGGGCAAAAACATTGCAAAGGACATCAGCCCTTAGGCTTTTAGCTTTGGCATCTGGAAAGAGTTCTTCCTTTAATGTGTGATGAGCAGTAATATAAAAAGTTTTTTTCACATGAAAAGGTAGAAGAATCCTGACAAACTGTACATAGCAAAAAATGTGTTTATTTTTTAAATAGGACTGCAAAATTTCAGGAAATTTCAAGACTGGAAACTTTCCCTGGGAATTCACATCAATATATGGTAATTAACGGAAGTGTATGGGAATAAACTGGGACTTTACAAAATTGCAGGTTAGCCTATAACTTTTTAGTGGAATTTCTACTTGCACATTTAAATCACATGCACACGACACACTTACTGCAGGGCTACTGAGGCCACACCCCCTACACGCACTGTGCATTTCTTCTTAACATTTCTTAAATCCTGCACACAAAATAATGTAAAGAAAAAAAATCTTGGCAAGTATTGACGTAAATTACATCACACATTCATGTTTAAAACTTCCTTGTGCTCTGTGTAAGCGACGTTAGTTTGCATGTGTCATCTTATGACCAATCAAAATGTTTTCATTTAACGTTTGTATATAATATTGTAACTTTAAAATTTTTTTCCCAAATTTCTAATTAATTGCCATAAATTTCAGGTAAAATTTCTCAAAATCCCCATAAGTTCTCATAGAAAGTCTCTAGAAATGTTCTGCCCCTTTGAAACCCTACTTAAGTGACCTTATGGTAGGCTTAACTAATAAAATGGGCTGGCATTTGATATGCCTAACGAGCTGCATCTCATTACTGGCAACTGTGGGTGGAAATATGTACAGTCTGGTACATATAGTGACCTCAAACACACACTCATACAATAGATGATTTCAAAATGTTATTTATCGCTTGCATGTGATTCGAAATAACGATAAGAACTTTTATATAAAGGAATAACAAAATTTACACAAAATATTCATGTAGAAAAGTGCTCTTCTACACACTCCTCATGGACTATTCCTGGTTAGAAAAACAGGGTTCTGGAATCCAGCACTAAACGTTTGTCGGAAATTTAGTACACAAGAGAGATGGCTCATAAAGGTCCATTTGGGAACCATTTGAGTTGGCAGGCGAGGAGGCGTGTACATGCCCTGTAGCTCTCGTAAAGCTGATTTCACTGTATCACAACCCCATGCCGGGGGGCATGAGCAGATACACAGGCATCGTAAACACGAGCGGTAGGGGGCTCCCTGCTACACACCTCATCACTGAGCTTCACTTAATCGCCTTCAAGTCCCAAACGATTCTCGACGTGTGCCGTTTCCACAATTTCCTTCATCAACCTCATTTTTAAAAACTGCTTTAATTGTAATACATGAAACATGAACACGAACGTGAACCGAAACCCTTCAGCATGATGAGACCAGGGGGTTAATCTTTAGGATTTTATTAAAATACCGTGTGGAATTCACCATCAGAGGTTACCATCACAAACATGATTGTTTTCTAATATAAAAAAAAAAAAAAAAAAAAAAAGAAAAAAAAAAAAGCAAAAGTAAAGCTCAAGAGGCTAGTTACAAGAGGGGTTTTTTTTTGTCATTTTTGAAGACTGGTGATGGAAAGAGGGTCAATTTACAAAGAAAAAAAAAAAAGGTGGTGAAAGGAATAAAAAGTTCACATGTTGTAAAAATACATTTCCCAAGTTTCAACGTTACACAAAGTTCAATTAAAACATTCATTCTTTCATCATTAAAGATGTCAGTGCGAGAAATCTGGAGAGGGGGAAAGGGGAGAAAGAAATATTTTAAAAGAGGACACAGCTTAGCTTGAAGGGACTTTAAGGAGTACGTTCTGAATTCTCTTCATGCTGCAGTTTCAGAGAAGAGTGACCTATAGACTCCTGGAGGAAGTGTGTGTGTGTGTGTGTGTGTGTGTGTGTGCACATTTTGAACCCTGAGAGAGAAAGTGACCACTCCAGACCCAATTCCAGGTTCGAGTAAAGGGGATTTTAGGAAAGCAAAGGCAATTTGAAACCAAAAACTAGTCGGGTTCTCTGTAAAATACGTGTCAAGGATAAAGAGCTTTGAACATCAAAATGGCTAAAAAAAAAAAATTATAATTATAATAATAATAATAATAATAATAATAATAATAATATCTACTATCTTTCTACAGAACACAGGCTGAAGATGGGGTGGGTGACCAGGTCCACTATAGTTTATGAATTTAAGGCTACTACAGTCGAGTGAATAAAACCTGGAACCTATAGCCCCCTTTAGACAAGCTACTGGAGAGGACCTTAAAAAGTAAATGCTGGAAAAACTCATGTCTTTTTTGAAATGTTTCCATACAACATGTAGAACACTGACTACAAAGAAAGAGGAAAAAAAAAAAAAAAAAAAAAGAAACACACTGCAGTTGTTCAAAGCTTGAAGAAAATGAAAGCGTTCAAGAATATTACAAACATAAAAATTAAAACAAAGTTAAAGAGAATCGCTAGAACTTTTTTGAAGAGACAGAAGGGGAAACATCGGGCGACACCAAATTACAAAAACAAGCATGACATCTTGGTTCAAGCTCACGAGTGACACGATATTCGGTCAGAAGAATCAGTCAACGAGGCAGAAAAGCAGAATTTCAAGGTAACAGACATTTCATGCACAAAAACTAGTTCCATTCCCATCTTTGTTGAATTTCTCCAAAAAAACAAACAGAAAACCCCAAAACAAAAAACTAATTTAAATCAGAATTAGGTAAAACTTTTGCCACAAAAAAAAAAAATCTAATCTAATGTAAATGTCTTTTAATTATTCTATTAGAGTTTATTTCCAATTGTACTATCAACTAGCTTATTCAAGACCGAACCCCAAATCCGTACGACTCACTGATACACATACACTCCCTACTGAAAACGAACAGCGATGCGCAGTTGTGCTCTTTCAAATCAAAGACTGCAACTCAAGCTACGGAAAGGAAACAGATTCCAAGCAGGGACGTGTCCTCGTTAGATAAGCTCACGAGCACATCTGCGACACTTTCTGAAAGAGCAAAGTACAATCTAAAAAGAAGCTGTACAAAGCAAAGAACAAGATAATCATACATTCAATATCTGTTACTGAGGTACTAGAAACTGTCTCCCTTGATGCAAAACGTTTTTCTTACAAGAGACTCGTCTCAGGGGGCGATTGTAACCCCTACCACCCACCCCTTTACGAAAAAGACTAGTTTGTTAACGAACTGGCTCCATCCAAAAGGCTCTCCCTTAACCCCTCTGTGCTCCTCACATGGGGCACAAAGTTAGGTTTGACAAAGTATTAAAAGATGGGGAAAATATCCAACACTGATATGATCTGCATTTTTCGGTTAGCACTTCTGACTGATTAAGGGACAGATTGCACGCCTGCCATGGCTACGTTCTAAATCTTTGGAAGTAAGCCATGCGGTCTGCTGATGGACAGGGCGATGCAGTCTGGTTCTGCCTGCTTCTGTCCCCAAAAGCACAATGCCTTATTCGTCAAAACTTCTGAGCAATGATTCCAGGCTGAAGTGTAGCAAGCAAATATGATGCTGAGACAGAACTGGGCTCAGAAGTACACTGCCATTGACCCCTAATGGCCAAATAATGTTACTACACAGACCTGCAAACAAAAAAAATAAAATAAAAAATAACATCCAAGCTTTAGGCAGGTATGTGCATATGTGCGTGTGTGCATGTGTGTGTGTGTGAGAGAGAGAGAGTGTGTATAATAGATCTCTTCACTTCAGTGCCCGGCAAGGTGTGAGCAGCCTGAATCCTTACACAGTGAGGTCATGGGAAAAGCAGGAGGAGAAGGAAGGACTATGGGAGATAAAAAACAAATCATGAACAAAAGGTCATTTTTGAAAAAATCTGAACCACCCAGGGAGGCACATCCAGGAAGTTTGAGAAGATAAGAAAAACAAAGAAGCTGGGCATGGTCAAGGTGGAGAATGTGTACATTTTACAAAGAAGTAAGAGAAAACCCCCCCTCCCAAAAAAAAAAAGAAGAAAAAAAGAAGAAGAAACAGGGAGCAAAGTATCATGAGACTTTAAATGCAAGGTGAAATTCAGCAAGCGGAACAGCTGCGTTTTTTTTAAGACACTATGAAAATGTGCTTCCGTTTCCCCACCCATTTCTTTTTTTTTTTTTTTCTTTTCTTTTTTTTTTAGTTGACAGTGAAACCGATGAAAAATTAAGTGTAAAGACACAGCGTACTGAATATTCCCAATCACACGGTCTTTATAAGAGAATCATAAATCATAGTGGAGTTCAGAAATGCACACATAAAATAGAGATTTCATACATCTACACTGTTAACGTCGGAGAGCTCTGTGGAAAAGGTGAGGAGATAAAAAGCTGTACACAAAAACGTCATTTATGATGCTCTTACAGAGACTTGCATGTCACTTAGCCATACATTATTGATACAGTGAAGCATATGACTGAACAGATACCCAACAAGCTTTACAGGAAATGAGTGAGTTTGTCCTCCTTCGGTCATCTTTAAGACGGAGAAGATGGATACCATGTCCTCAACACGAAGGGAAACGTGGGTCCCGATTCGCTGTCCGGCACGGGCCCGCAACACGTCGTTTCTCACATCGTTCTAATCCGGGTGTGAAAGGTATGGCTATTGTTAGCTGGTCTAAAAGTAATTCAGATGACTTAATCCAGCTTTTCCACTTTGCTTCAAGGGTCAAAACTATAAAAAAAAAACTAAGAGGGGATCACAAATGTATGCTCGGGAGGAAATAAAAGAACAGTTCACTATTAAATCGGCTGGAGAGACAGAAATCAGGTAGAAGACACTACTCAGAAACAAATTCCAACTAGTCCAGATTCAAAAAGGAATAAAAATTAAAAAAGTTTTTTTTTTTTTCTACTAATTCTAACAAAAACAACCCAATGACTGAATCCTTGAGAAAGAGAGTTATTGCTTGCTGCACAGGTGGAAAAAGAAACAGATATGACAATGAAGAAAGGGAAAAAAGAGGTCGGGGGGGGAAATGTTTTCGACTGGGTCATGTCTGGACTTGTGTGTTCTGTTTGACTGGATTGACCCTGGTGTTACATCAAAAGCAGGGCATCGGCATGGATCGAGCCCTTTAAAAAAAAATAATAATAAAGAAATTAAAGAAAAGAGGGAGGAAAAGGGCATCGCTGGGGCAACGATGGAATGTGTTGGGATGCTATTGGTCAGAAGGGACGTCTCTGTCAGCCTCCACCTTGGTTGGCTGCCCAGGTGATGGGGTGTGTGGTGGGCGTGAGATCGGGGCGAGGGGATGGCCAACGGGCAGTGTGCTGGCCACCATGCCCTCGACTCCTGCCCCTGCACCAGGCAGAGCTCCTGGGGTTACACCAATCAGACCTGACGGAAACCTGCAAAGAACAGATCGAACGTTACAATTTTGTCTGAGAAAATGGTAACGTTCACTGAAAAGGAACTGCTTGCCTGCGAGACGCAGCTCTCACCTGTATCCTGCTCCGTTGAGTTCAGAATGCACAGATGCAGTCTCCATAGAGGGCCACTGGGAAGCTGCCATCAGATACTCCTTATTCACACAGTTCTTCAGATTGTCAGGAATACGGCCTGCAGAAACAACAACAAAAAAACCCCCAAAAAACCCTGTTAGCCACTTATCACATGAGAGAGAGAAAAAAGAAAAACCACGGAGTGGGAGACGGCTCCTAACCCGTTATGGCTCTGCGTACTTCCCGCGCTGCCTCCTCCCTCGCCTCAATGGAGGATTGCTCACTGTACCAGGATGTGTGTGGGGTGCAGATCAGATTAGGGGCATCCTTTAGAGGCCCCTGTGAGAAGCTAGAGAACAAAAGACAAGCGTGATTTGTATGATCACATGATGCTGAACAAATCATTCTGCGATAGTTTAGTGGCCCATAACGCCTTCATACAAGGTCAGAAATAATGCAGCAGAAGACTTGAGCTCGATCTGCTGGACTAGAGTAAGTTCAGAGTAAAGACAAGGCGGTTCTGTTTCCTGCTCAGAAGCTCTACTCGAACCCGAGTTCAGCAAGTGACGTCAAATCAATATCAACGTTAAACGAAGTAGCACTTCTTCCCTCAGCGTACCTTAACCTTATACAAGTAGAGGATTTAGCTCAATCAATATACGGATATAAAGGTAGTCCCAGAGTCACGATGGAGATGCGTTCCAAAGACCCCATCGTAACTTGAAAATATCCTAAGTCGAGACAAGGCCTAGCTTACCCAGGAGTCTTAAAGAATGGTGATCAGTATGGGGTATTATACTATAATTGGTTAATAATTTAACAATTTACAGCACATAATTTTGCAAAACAGAGCAATTCACTACCATAATGTATAAACTTTACAGTACATACGTATGTGGCAATGTTTCAGTTTCCGTTTCAGTGTCTGGCGATGCCGATAAAAAGGAGAGAGAAGAGAGTTAAAATTGGGCTTTTGAAACACCAAAAACACAGAAAAAAATTAAAATAAGCGAGACAACTGAACTCTGGCGACTGCAGGTGAGAACAAGGCATCTCACAAGGTGGGAGACGGGTACATCTTGTAAGCGACCCAATGCATCATACGAAAATTAATAAAAGCACGCAATAATTATTATTTTTTTTTTTTACAATTTCTTTCGTATGCTACCGTTGGCCTGAAAATGTTGTTTCAAAGAAACCATTGTAACTCAGGGACTACCCGTTTTTAACAAACTAAGATATCAGGGACTACAGTTTTGAGGAGGTGCATGAATAGGACTGGATACATTTGTTAGCTGGAAGCAAAAAGAAAAAAAAAAAAAAAAAAAAAAAAACACAAAACATGAACCTATCCGTGGTTTTTTCTTTTACTCAGGGTTCTGACTTGTCATGCAGCACAAATCCATTCGCACACCTAATCTGTTCCAACATTTAAAGTGTTGTTCCAAGACTTTTAACACCGTGATCCTTTAGACACTGTGCAGCACAGCCAAAGGGCTTTTTTCCACTTTTGTTACAGTAATGGAAAACACAAGCCACCATTATCCTATAGTTACTATATTGATTTTTGAGTTCTTATTGAGTTACTAGCCTGACTGGCTGGGGTTTGATTCATAACTAAATAACTCAAAACAAGTCAATTATAACTGAATTAGGACCTAAAGTGTTCTGGGATTACATCGCCCCGCAAGATCATACCAACTTAAACAATGAGTCTAATATCCAATAGCTTCATTATGTTCACTATGTGGAATTTATGCTCACCTAAAGGGCTCTGTCTCGTGGACATCGAGAGCTGCGCCGCGTATTCTGCCCTCTTTCAGTGCCTGAGCCAGAGCTTTCTCATCCACCAGCCCCCCTCGCGCGGTGTTCACCAGGAACGCACCCTGACGCATCTAACACACATTACAAGAAGCAATCAGAAGATAATTTAGTTTTTTTTGCTAAATATATAAAAGCAGAAAACACACTTGGTGGCGACCTGTAATGCCTGGGTTATTGAGTGTAAATGATTGTGTACACAGAACAGTAAAAATATTTAAAATAAATAAAGAGTAATGTTTGTTTTCTGACAGTCAACTATGGTGTTACCAGCTGGATGGGAAAAAAAGGAGGCGAGTATGTGCACTTACATGATTGATGGTAAGCCAGACTGTAAGGGAGTACGTTTGTGTATCTTAACTACCCTTTTGATATTGACTTGTTCATTAATGAGGTGGTGTGCGTGTGTGTGCTACCTGTTTGATAGTGAAGTCGTTGATGAGGTGGTGGTTGTGTTCGTTCAGGCTGCAGTGAAGAGACACACAATCAGAGTGGATGAGCAGATCCTGCAGTGTGGCCATGCGCTGAAGCCCCAGTGATTTTTCTACCCCTTCGGGCAGATACGGGTCGTAGAAAATAACCCCGAAACCAAACACCTTTGCCCTCAAAGCCACTGCTTGGCCAACACGTCCTGAAACAAAGGCCAAGGGATCAGGATGCTACTCAGTCCATTGACCATTTCCACATCTTTTACAGTATGTGTTAAGACTAATAGTTTTATTATCAAGGAAATGTTATTGGGATAAAATAGCATAAACGAGCAAATTATAAAACAGCTTTGAACATATATGATCAGATCACTATTCAATTACTGAGATTATAGTCAAGAACTCAACAGATATTACTATACATTACAATTCTGTTATTGTCAAAGCATAATCATGAACATTGATACTGTTCGGCAAAAGCCCACATTTAATCGGTTTATACAACGGAGCAGTCGAGGGTCTTGAGGCTCAGTGGTGCTAAAATCTTTGACACAACAAACAGCACAAACATCTTTAACCCAAGAAGTTATAGCCGATCGAACTAAACCAAACAAATAACTTAATTAGAATCTCACCGAGGCCGATGATTCCCAGCGTCTCTCCTCGGATGCGAGCTGCTCCACCTGCCACCTCTCGGATTTGCTCGACGCTGGAAGCTCGAGTGCCCTCGCGCAGGGCCTGGTGCATAAAGGCAACCCGGCGGTACAGGTTCAGGATCAAGCACATAGAAGTGTCTGCCGTCTCCTCCACCGACGCAGCTGGCACATTACACACTGCAATACCTGAGTGTAATAGACAGAATAACAATGTTACTCATTTCTCAGATCCAGTACAAACTACTTCACAATGATAGATGGGGGATGGGGGATGGGGGGGTGTGTTGAACCTCTAAATCAAAACCAGGAGCTACCAGAGTGCGGAACTCACCGAGCTCTGCTGCGGCCTTAACGTCCACGTTGTCAAATCCGCTGCCGATCCTCACGATGACGCGAAGTCCTTTAAACTTGTCAAGGTCGTCTCGTGATAGCGAGATGGTGTGATACAGTAATGCAGCTACAGCCTCATTAAGAACCTGAAAGAACAACAACGGTGTTTAACAATCACAGTTCATCGTCCCACAGTACGCAAAACCACAAACCGTTAAATTTACCTTTTCATGGATCTCCTGAGTGGACTGAGCGTCACAGAAGGCCACAGTGGCCACATCCTTCAGGATGGGCATCTCCACTGTGCAGTCCCGGCCATCCAGCAGTGCCACCAGAGGGCGAGGGTGCATGGGCCCGTTTAAGATGGGTGGGCGAATGCCTGCAGGACAGAGATGAGAAATTTCATTACAAATCCACTGTAGAATTTGTAACGCTTTGACATTATTCAGCTAAGAGCAACAATATTTACAGCATCTTTGCTTGAGGAAAAACAAGTCTAATAAAAAAAAAAAAAAAAAGTGTATATTGAATATTGGTGAAATATTAATTAATTGAGAATAAAGACCAAGCTTTAATAAGATCATTCTACCTAAATGCAGGCTCCATTATTTATTTATCAGACACAGTTTAACGTGCTGGGGCGTGGAGATATTATATCAGATACTGGAACTTCCCTGTGGGACCATAGCTCACCCACTTGTTTTATTGTTGCTTCTGGCATTTGCAAATGTAGCAGTTCAGAACACTTTCCAATAAAAAAAATAAAAAATAAAGGGGGAAAAAAAAAGGCTACTCAAAAATCTGTTTAACCGATCCAGTCAACATTTGCATTTGAAAAGGGATCTCTCTGATCACATAATGCAACATGTTCCCATAATTTCTGCATTTTCTAGCTTAATTTCCCCACATGGCAACCTGGAAGCAAACCCGGTTCTTCGGTTTGCTGAAATTTCCCTCCAATTTCAGCAGAATTTATGCTAAACATTACGCCTACATTCACACTGTCAAGATCCTGCAACTTCAAGGGCATGGAAGAAGTGCAGCTGCGAGTAGACGGACACAAAAGCGTATCCCATTTCAGCCCACACATGGGTGTAACGAGAATCACATCATCGCTGGCCCCTGTCCATTTCCAGACCCCCACAGCAGGATAAACAGATGAAGGGGTCGAGAAAGAAATGCACCGAAGAAGCAGGAGGAACGGGGGTATTTAGGCTGAGAGTGGGGGCAGGGAACCCTGATATGACTCGTGGCGAGATGACCTAAATCCTGTGGGGTATGTGCAGGCCAAACTCGCTTTACACCCCACCTCTGTGAACTAAATCGTGTGTTCATGTGCCTCGAGCTCACATTTACCAGTTTTGCCTTTCTAGGGTTGTATACACGACTGCACACTTTGTATTTATATGATACGAGGCGAGAATGAACACCTGCACTCAGAAAGCTGATCCTACACTTGCTCTTGGCTTCATCAAAAACGCTCATACCTCTAGATTGCGCTTGTATTCTTTTTAGTCAACATTTTTGGTGATTATCTGAAAGACGATTCGTGGGCACATGAAAATAATCGAGGCAAATAGCAGCGTTGTATCCATATCGGTTGTTGCAAATAGCTTTCACACTCTTAAAAAAAAAAAAGAGACACGTATCCAAAATGTAGCAGATCTAATGCTACGTGCCATTATGGCGGAAAAAATTTGCATTCGCGTTCACATCACCTAGCGTCCCAAAATGATCCTCAAGCTCAAACGTGGCAGTAAAAGTGAACAGCAGTGCCCTTTTGCCCCGCTGACAGGTGTCTGCGCGGCTGCCTGCTGGAGGCTTCTGGAGAGCAGAAGCTGTTCACCCAAGAACACTCGTCTCCATTTCACTCTCACTAAAACCCTAAGCGGCTGATTGACGAGTGTAACACTAGGAAACTACCAATGCAAATATTTGTTTGATTTGTTTCCATTCATGTCGAGTCGTTTTTGCACCGCACATATACACAAACGGAAGATGAAACATGGCTGCCAAGATATAAGAAAACAACCAAGGCCCAGTTTAAACACAGTAGAAAAAAAAAATGCTGAGCAGCAGAACAGAAAATGTTAATCATAAAGCTTTTGCGTGAACAATGCAAACGCTTATTCCTCCGAGGTCACGGAGGGAGCGTCGCGCTGTGCCGAGCACAGATGCTGTGTGTTGAGGCCAGTGGGTATGAAAAAGAGAGCGCAGCAGAGGAGGCATGGCCAAGCAAACAATGCCATTCATTCACAGCCCAGTCCTCCTTCTCCTCCTCCTCCTCCTCTTATCCACCCCCTCTCGCCCCAAACCTCCTTGTCTTTCACCCCTCCACCTCACTTTCTTACTCGACTGCTCCAACACGCACACATGCACACAAAGAGGAGGGGGGGTGGGGTGGAATGATAATACATTAGCACCACACCCAACCTCCAGCCTGCCAGACGCAAATACATGTACGCTTGCTCAACCGCACAGATGCGTTTATTCATGCCGCCAAAAAAGGAAAATTACCACTCGAGATACCGCACCCAACCAACAATACACCCAACCCCTCGAGCCTTTGCTTCACATCCCACAAAACACACACACACACACACAAAACATCCTAACCTTGCATCATGAAGTAAGCACGCCTGTCTTCTCTCTCTCCCTCTCTCTCTCCCTCTCTCCTCTACCGCTTTATCACTCTATCTCCACCCTTCACAATCAGTGTCAGGCTGTTTTTTGCCTGGCAGGCACCCAGCTGTCATCCACACCCAGCTCCTCCTCCACAGACACTGGCCAATCACACGGCGCAGGGCTTTGAGCACCAACCAACCAGCACTAACCCTATTAGCATAGACGAGCAGCTCTAGAAGCAGTCGCACGGTTAATTTATTTATTTATTTATTTTTTTTTTAAAGAGAGATGCCAACCCGGGCAAAACTAACTATTTAACTGTACTTGTACACTCTCGATACGTCACAACACGCTGGCCTTGGCGTGAGAGAGTTTTGTTTGGAGAAACCGATGTGCGGTTTAACGTAACGAGCCCTTCCTTTCCCTCGCCCTTCACCTCCCTGCTTTCAAACGAGCGTTCATTAACGCCGTTAGACATGATTTCATTCTCCTGTCTATTTTTGCCTATTATTACATGATAACATAAATCACAACTGGAAAATAATTGCTTACTTGCAGGCCTGCAGGTTTCTGCTGATCAGCTTAAGAACTTAACATCTACACACATCCTTTAGGCTAAAGGACACAGCATTTTTGTTTTGCTCAAATCCAGCAAATTTTCAATACAATGGGTCTTTTCTGATGAGCTTAATCAAAGCTTTTGAGCAGGTCTCAAAGTCAGACACATCAGCCATCCTTGAAAAACTTTGAGATACTCTACTACTGCATTTGTTCTGCACAGTATAAGCAACATTGAATTCTCTTCTAAATGTCCCAAAGCAAGGAAACAAGAACGCTAGGTTAGAACACACAAATGAGAAGAAACGTTTCAGATGGACAGACATATAGCAAAAACAAAAACATAAAAAACACGAGATGATCTACGCAATAGATAATCCACAAGGCGATTTAAGACACAGCCTTGGATTAGTACTGGGCTGAAAAAGAAAAGAGCCCTCATTCCGTTTGTCATCCAATTCCTCTTTAACTCTGCGTGTGATATTACAGCGGCATTTTGCGGTTATTTCCCCCCAACAAGACAAGATCAAATGTCATGAGCAAAGCTATTTCATCACCTGCCGGCTCTGAGATAATTCTAGGTGATCTAAGTGGGGCTGGGTGTACTCCGTGTCCTGAACCGCCCAGATTCGTAATTCAGTCTGCGGATAAATGCAGAAATGTTTAAACGCAAGAACTTCAGGCTGATGTTAAGGAACGCTGTGCTGCGCTGCGCGATCCAGAAATAGCTGAAGCACCACATTTAGGTCCTCATTGTTCCTGCAGTCTAGAGCACTATAGCAGTGCTGAGCGAGAGCCCCTCTAAGAGCTGTCTGCTCCGCCTCTGCAGCCCACAGGAAGCAGCACACATAAAGAAAAGCTCTGCATCTGCCTTAGACTGCACAAGCGCTCCATCTACACACACACACACACACACACACACACACACACACACACACACACACACACACACACACACACACACACACACACACACACTTTTTGCATGTGATTCAACAGGTCAACAAACGCACACAGGATTCTATAAATCAGATGTATGTTAAGTATCATGGATCGGTACTGATATTAGTATCTGTGTTTCATTTCACATACTTCGCATACCAGTTAGCACTAAGTGACACAAAAAGAACAAAAGGAAAACAAAAGTGCAGATCTGGAGATATTTCATGAATAAGAATAGAACAGGGAGCTCTGTGCTCTGAGGATATACAGTATATTGAGGATGAACTGGAACGTCTTCCTGCAATAAAGTTATCCGATAAAAAGTTTGGGGAACTAAGAAAAGAAAAAAAAAATCTAATTCTATCCAGGTGGAGGGAAAAAAAAACGCCTGTGTACAATGACGAAGTGACAAATTCTTTCAACCCATCTCATGTCAACAATAAAAACAAGGAATTAATGCACAGAAACACTTGAGTGAAACTAAGCCATGCGCTCTACAGTTCCCATACTCAATCAAAAGTAATAGAGTTAGCTACAGAATTTACTAACAATACGGGGCAGAAGATTCTGGAACATCTCAGACTGATTAATACTGAGAAGAGAAACTTGAACAATATAATATTGGTACCATGTTTAAGTATGTCACCGAGTTATCGTGGCTTTCATGATATACATTTAACAGGAGGCTCAGTGGTTAATGCAAAAGATCACTTGGACTATCAAGCTGCAAATGTTGGGCCCTTCAGCAAGGCCCTGAACCCTCAAAGCTTCAAAAGGCACCTAACAAGCTGGGATAAGAAAAAAAATCATTTCACTCTGCTGTAATGTATACGTGAAAGCCTCATATACTCGTGCTGTGTAAAAAGAATTTTGTTAAACTTCAAAAAATTTATCCTTCCTCCATTTTAGGGTTAATTTTTGTGATAATTAGATTACAAAAACACAATGTACAGCTCTTACTTTGGACACGTGTTCCACATGCAGTGTGTTAAATACGCATTTGTACACTACAACAGCGGTCTTTTTGTCCCCACATACGGGGAAGAAATTAGTACAAAAGCAAAGGGCCAGGTTTGGCAACGCCCTGGAAAATTCAAGTGAACGCACCGATATCTGAACGCAATCCTCCCATCAATTCTAATGATGATTATTAGGCTTTTAAAATTCAGCATATTTTAATGAAATTGCAATATTTTTATATGAGGTGTAAATGGTACACGTATTCATACAGCAATTTATCGGTAGAGGGCTTTCAGTTCCACACACGTACTGAAGACGATCTTTTTTTACATGCGGAACATAGTTAAAATCTGGATGTATATATATTATGTATTATATATTATATATGGATTCTTTAGCGTTTTATGTTGAGCTTCAAGAATTTCTCTTAAAATAAGAATCTTGACAATTCCACATTTGGAGGGAGTGAATGAATGAAAGATGGAAGGAATTAAGACATTTGTTAAAGTATGCTGAAATAAGTAGAACAGTTAAGATGATCATATCTTTTAAAAAATGTATAATAAAATAGAACACATACACATCTGTATTACCCAAATGGGGTCTAACAAATGTAAACTTTTTTTTCATTTATTTAAATGTATTTAATCAATTCAATTTGTGCCAATTTATTCAATCAATTTAATAAAAAAAATTGCAATGTCTTATTCTATTTTATAAAATATAAATTTCAGATATTATTTGAACAAAGCAGGCATTTTATTTACATTTATTTACATTTTATTTTATTGAATTTTATTTTATTTCAAATTGTTTTTTTTGTTTTTTGTTTTTTAATTTTAACTGTTGATGATCATAAATGTTAATAATAATAAACCTAAATTTTATGGGGGGTTTTATTTGTAATTTTATGTTCTTTTTTAGCAAACATCTATATACATGCATCAGTTTCCCTGGTGAAAGTACATACACTGTACAGCTGTGACACTGCTCTCTTATCATAATTATTTTTTCAATACACTATACACCTCTGTGAAGGCTTCTACCAAATTTTGAGGTATGGCTATGGGTGCTAAAGTTGGAACATTGTGGATGGTCAACAGGTACAAGAAACTTGCTAAAAGTAGTACTGATGTTAGCAAATTTTACTCTTATTCCGATGGTCAAGTGTCCACAAACATTTGACTGGTGCACTAAAACCATTAGGTTTGTATGGTTTAATTGTGTGAAAACACATCTAGGGCACTAAGACAGCTAATAAATCAATATGGTTAATAACTCAAAACTCAAATAACTCAAATCTAAATAACTCAAATCTGTGTAAAGCTGCTTTGAGACAATGTTCATTGTTAAAAGCGCTATACAAATAAAAATGAATTGAATTGAAGTGCTGGATGGATGGATTGAGGGATGTCCCAACCAAATATTTAATTCAGAAGTTTTCACATTCATGGAACTAAAGGATTTTAATGTTAAAGTCCGTAAGGCGGCAAAAACAGTCTTACTCCAAATGTTTTTGGATGAAAGAAAACGAAAAAGATAATCAAGTGTGTGTGAAACAATCTAAACTCACCTTCACAGATTCGGTCCAGTCTCTGTCGTTTGACTTTGTGTTTGTCCATCAGAGCCATTGACTGGTGGTTCTTCACAAGGACCAGCTACAGTCACAACAAAAGAGGAGAAAATTCCCAAAAAAAAAAAAAAAAAAAAAAAAAAGTAAATAAATAAAAATTATAATAATTCACAGAACTGGGTCCAGGTTCGTCCACAGCAGGAGAGAAATCGCTCCAAAATATTCTTCCAACCTGCAATCACATCCAGGAAAGGAAAAAAAATAAATACAATCTTTTTAACAAGCTTCAATTGTTTAATTACTATTGCCATTTTATAAAACGCATGCAAAACGCAATAAATAAAAATAAGAGAATTATACCTCCTACTCACCCGAGGCACCAATCAAACAGCACGGTTAGCACCTGCATAAAAAAAGAAAAGCCACCCCTTAACATTATGGACATTATTATTATAAATGCAAAGATAAATTAGAAATTAAATCAACGACAGAGCGATATGAAGGGGTCCCCCGTGAAGTCATTTTTTGATGACTGCTCATGCAAAACTGCTTGACTGCTCTGATGCAACAGCAATTTACACACAGTTTAATAGACGAGCAACAAAACATTAGTAACAGCAAACTCCTCCCTGTCCTGAGCTAGTTGGCCCAAAATGCTCAAACTGGAGTCTCCTTCCAAAAAAGTGACACCGCAGTACGGTTGAATCTGGTCAGATTATGAATTTTTAACAACATTGTGAGCACAACACAGGGTTATTCAAAAAGAACGAACCGATTTCATTACGCAATATAACAACTGAACGTTTCCGGAAGAACGACGCGACTACATCGCCCCTGTGGCAGCCGTGCAAAACTTAGATATCTCCTTTTTCAAATGGTCACTGACTCATTCCATGACGATGCTTGAGAACTGAAGCAATGCATCATGATATATCGGTTCAATCTTTCTGAATAACCCTGTATATAGATATATGCTCAAGTACGGCATAAACTAAGATTTTAAAAACACACTTAACTATCCAAATCTATATATCTAACTGTGTGTGGATAGATGGATAGATGGATAGATAGATGGATAGATAGATAGATAGATAGATAGATAGATAGATAGATAGATAGATAGATAGATATCTTAATAATGTGATTTATTTTATTTATTTTATAGATAGTGAACCTTGAGCCCAGACTGTCAGCAGTTTATCCTGTCTTGGTCAAATTTTCCAGCACGGGAACATCTTCAGGACAGAGGATTTTTTGGCATCCCGATAGAACAAGATAGAGACGAACAGAACGGGAGAACACGACTGCTTATCGTAACTATAATATAATTAAGGGCAGGAGCTCTAACTTATCTCTCGGGAGTTCCACAAATTTTAATTACTATCAACCATTAAAACGTGCACTCTCGCACACATTAAGAAAACACTAATCTTTGGCAACCCGCTGTAGTCCAAGCGGAATAACAAAATCCACAATGTGGCGATGCCGTTCACCATCGCAGTAATTCCGGTGTGGATTATTTCCACAATTTGCCCGATGTACCTCCTCCTACA
This sequence comes from Silurus meridionalis, assembly GCF_014805685.1. Lineage (NCBI taxonomy): Eukaryota > Metazoa > Chordata > Actinopteri > Siluriformes > Siluridae > Silurus > Silurus meridionalis. The sequence continues at coordinate 5,001,858 of NC_060888.1, read as the reverse complement.
CTACATAACATGCTTCGTTACTAATCTCAAATCACGTGGAATCCATCTCCACTAGCTAGTGGTACAGAACGATGAACACTCACACGCGCCGCACACACACACTACATATAGGTGTAATTATATATATATATATATATATATATATATATATATATATATATATATATATATATATATATATATATATATATATATATATATATATATATATATATATATATATATATATATATATATGGCTTTGAGTACTGGGTACCTAGCTTTGGAAGCTCTCTCATTCACCTTTGTGGGGATTTTGGACCAAAGTTTCCCGTTACATTTTTGTGCGTTCACACAGGCGAACATAATAGTCCGTGTACTTGTTTTGACTGTTTCGTTTGGATGTGGTGTTTGAAACACTGTTGGATAGCTTCCCCCCCGTACACATCAAGCATAACCGAGTCTGCACGGTCCCGATAAAAGCAAATCCATACACATTATAACTTTCACCGTATTGCCTCGAGCATGCCGTGTTTTTGCTCATTTCTTTTGACCACCACTTATACTAGGGTCTTTTTCCGGGGTCAGAATTTTGTCCAGGGCCCGGTACATTACCCAATAACATTTCCATCGCTGTCAGCGCTACCAGTCAAACCGATTGCCATGAATGAACGAGGTCGTTATTGGGCTACCTACTGCCACTCACTGACATACAGGACTATTTATATTACTCCGCCAGGACACTTCAGGCATCCAGAAAAGGCAAATTATACAATTCCAGTAACAAAGTGCAATTTTTGCATTTACCGAGGGGTCATTGGATCATTTGCTGAGATCTCATGAGAATCTTGCAGCAAAAATTAATAAATAAAATCACCGCTCTAGAACGTGGTTATTCGATCATTAAAAAAATAGACACCTGTGATTGGGTTCGAAACCGGAACTACTTTCAGATCTGACGCTCGGGAGACTTAATCAACAGCTTCCAGCCAATCAGAGCGCAGATCCCAGCAGCGCTGTGGTGATTTTAGGAACACGATGGAGGATTACAGCTTCCAACAAGCCGAACTACACACGCTGCTCAGACAGGCTAAAGCAGCTCCATTGGCTAGTCAGCTAGCCTCAGCTACACCTCCGCGCTTAACTCAGTGTGAACAAAAGTCTGACTTGACTCATCTCTCATAACTGTTCTCTGGCTTCTAAACCTCCCCCGACATGTTTTGTATCGAGTTATACAACAATTAAGTCGGATAAAAAAAGTCGGGGAAAGAAAAATCCCACATTTCTAACTTCTTAGCAACTCGCTGGCTAAGCTAGCTAACCTCCCACAGCGGCTAGCAAGTCTTCAAATAAGCACAAACTCTAGATAATGGACTCCCAGGTAGGAAAATACGTACCATAAATAATTTAGACTTTTATAATATTTATATGATAATAGGATACGACTCCTTGGTGATTTGCTAGGCGGGATTGTAAGGCGCTGATCCACGCTAGATAATGCTAATGCTAGTGTGTGGATACAAACAGCAAGAAGAGCTCCCTCCTTCTCTCTTCTTCTCCCTCTCTCTCACTCACTCACACTCTCTCTCCCTCCGTCTGTCCCTCATCATATCCGCTTCTCCGCTAAAAGAGTTCAGTCCACTCAGTTGAACAACTAATCCAAGGGTTTAGTAAAGAAATAAAAAAATATATTTAAAAAAGGAAAGAAAATTCCAGCGGATATCTCACCGGGTCAAGTTACGGCGTCGGTTCTCGGCCAAACTGGGCGAAAGGCACAACTGTTTCCCCCGCTACGGCCCGCTGTCCGCCATCAAACCCCCGCAATAAAAGGAAGTCGACGGCGGATCGATCCCAAACAGCTCCCTACTCACTATCCCGACACTCTACGAAGGGCGTGTGTCGCCGCGCGTCCTACGCCCTACGTAGTGCACTTTGTGTCCAAAGCGACGCCATTTTGCGACGCCTTAAGAGTCACAGAGGGACAACGCTGAACAGGCGGAACAGCGCAGCGCCCCCTAGAGGCGGATCGAATAAAGCCGGATTATATACTGTATTTTCAGCAATTTAGTAAGAAAAAATTAAATTGAATTATTGGTGTGAATGTAAATTGAAAGCTCTAATGAACAAGCCAGGGCTGAAGTTAAATACTTTTATATAATATTTCCAATAAAATAACACAAATAAGGACTCAAAGGGATCCTAGTCTGGGTGGGTAATGTCATTATAATCATTTCACTTGAAAGTTGTTAAGATTACAGAAGCAGCTCTTAGGGACAAACATACAGTATCCAAGTGACATAATTGGTGACACAAAGGTCTGGGGAAGACTTGAGCAAAATTAAAAAAAAAAAAAAAAAGATTTTGTATGTCTTCGCTATTCATGTACAATGAAAAAAATAATAAATAAATACATTTCTAAAGAAGAAAGTGCATTCAAACTTTTGACTGGTACTCCAGATTTACAAACTCTAATAAAGAAGCCAGAGGTTAAATGAATTATTACACTCCTATAATTGTGTATTACAGTGTTAAATAGTTATAAATGTTGAAACTGTCCTCTGAAAATCAATCAACCTACGGCCATTATTGTCTAAATAACTGAGTACACCCTCAGTGATAACAGCTGTACATCGCTTAATCATGCAAAGCCACATGTCCTAAACATCATATGCTTTTTTTGTCTGCTTGAAAGGACCATACAAATTTGTGTATCTTGTATTCGAGCAGTTAAAATTAGCTGCTTTGAGTACAATTCTCCCATAATGACCACTAAATGTTCAAAATGGCACCTCATGACAAAGACGGCCGGGGTATAAGGTCAGTATCACCCTGAAACTGAGTTACAGTACAGTGGTCAGGGTCATACAGATGTTTTCCAAGACGGGTTCCACTCAAAACAGACCTCACAAGGGTCCATCAAAGAAGTCGAGTCCTTGTGAGGTGTGTCAGGTGCAGACGCTGCTCCAAAAAAAACAGACGCATGAGTGATGCAGCATTGCTTTAGAGGTTGCAGAAGCGGAAGATATTCTTGTCAGCGCTCAGACCGTACACCGCAAAGTGCAACAAGTCAATCTGCATGGCTGTCATCCCAGAAGGAAGCCTCTACTGAAGCTGGCTCACAAGAAAGCCCACAAACAGTTGGCTGAAGATGACCCAAGAGCATGAATTACTGGAACCATGTCCTGTGGTCTGATTAGACTAAGAGAAACTTGTTTGGCTCAGATGGTGTTCAGCATGTGTGGTGGCACCCTGGTGAGGAGCACCAAGAAATTTGTGTCTTACCTACAGTCAAGCATGGTGGTGGTAGCATCATGGTCTGGGGCTGCATGAGTGCTGCTGGTACTGTGGAATTGTAGTTCATTGAGGCAAATATGGATTCCAACGTGTACTGTGTACTTAACTTAAAGTGTATCAAAATAAAGTTTAGGTTTGATAAGTAAACAATGTTTGATAGCAGCAGCTTTTCTCAGGCTGAGTCGTGCAATAAATCTCACACATGCAACCAGTTAACAGATCAAATATTCACGTACATAATCCCGAGAGAAGAAGAAGATGATTGTCAAACTAAGAAACAGTCAGTTATGTTTGGCAAAAAAAAAAAAATATATATATATATATATATATATATATATATACATATTTGCAATTTGTGTGGTAGGGAACATGTAGAACAGGGGTCCCCAACTAAAATGTTTATTTATTTAAATTTTTTTTTCTTATATTTTGAAAGCTGACCATTTTCCCCTGTACCAATTTCCAGCATTTATTTCAGTTTTTTATGCATCTGTAAATTAAACTCCCACTGATTTGAGTTTACATTATACATTATATGTTATAATGAAATAATAATTAAATTGTGTAATATATAAAATGATATGAACTTTTGAAGGTTGGGAAGCGCTGATGTAGAACAGTTTTCTGTAATGATACGAGTGAAACTAAATTTTGATCTTGGCACTTGATCTGAGAACACTGGAGCACAATGGTGGTAGCATCTAACAAATGACCTCTTATATACACCGATCAGCATAACATTATGACCACCTGCCTAATATTGTGTTGGTCCCTATTTTGCTGCTAAAACAGTCCTGATCTGTTGAGCATTAACAGCATGAATTTCTTCAGAAGTCTGAGCTACAGGAGCTCGTCTGTTGGATCGGACCACACGGACCAGCCTTCGCTCCTCACGTGCATCAATGAGTCTCGGCCGCCCGTGACCCTGTCACCGGTTCACCACTGTTCCTTCCTTAGTGCACTTTTGATAGACACTGAGCACTGCAGACCAGGAAAATCCCACAAGAGCTGCAGTTTTGGAGATGCTCTGCCCCAGACGTCTAGACGTCTCAATTTGGTCCTTGTCAAACTCACTCAAATCCTTATGCTCGTCTATTTTTCCTGCTTTGAGCGCAAAATGGGTGCCATGATGAAGAGATATTTATGTTATTCACTTAACCACTCATAATGTTATGCCTGAAAAGTTTTTTGTTTTGTTAGATGTATTGGGTAAATCCAACACTAAACATCCCAAACAGGTAATTTTCCGGTAGAAAGGATAGAAAATATGGGCAAGTATTTGATAATGGTTACAGGAAAAAACAAACACAGCCATAAGGCAAATCATTTTGAGGTTGTGAAAGTGTTTTACATTTAATAATTCTTCATACGTCTTTTTTAGCCAACATGTTTAACTCATTTTATGCAATATATTTTTTTATCACCTTATGCTTCGCCATAGTTATTTTATATTCACATAGAATAAACAGAAAAGTTGGAAAACTTTCACTCGGAATGACGGCAGAGATTGAGAGGATATCATGGATGTTGTCTTGCAATGCTCATATGCTCATGGATTGATGTTATTCATTCTTTTGCTTTTGTTTTTATATCCTGGTTTCCTCCATTTCTCTCTCTCTCTCTCTTGATCGAGCCCTGTGTCATTTCCAATAAAAAAAAGAAGCACGAATCTTTAATAATAATTTAACACTGCAGGGAAAAAAAGCGCAAATAATAAATTAAGCCTTTCGATACTGTTAGTGTGGTCACTTTTCTGTGAGTGACAGCTGTAATATCCTTTCAAGCTCCTCCTCTTCTTCTCTTCTTTTCCTGCAGGAGAACAAAATCACTAGTCAGTGTAATTGTTTAAGCAGTACAGACTTTCCTTTACCTGGCGTTACTACTTTCCCTCCTTCCTCACCTGTCTAGCTCTTCCTGCTCTCTGCACGAAAGCTCCATCGCCAGACGCAGCTGCTCGTCGAAGCTGTTCGCTACGGCAAACGCCCCGGTTACCCGCGAATCAACCAGTGAGTTGTAGGAAGGTGGAGAGTTGAGGGCAGGGTCGGGTGAGGAACCTGGTGAAGTCGGAGCAGGACCGTCTCCGCTTTCTCCCCCAGACAGCGACAGAGACAGGGACTCATGGATCGCCCTATTCGAGAAAAACAAAGGAGGTGTTACAGATATTGCGGAACATTGATAATCAATCGAGATATGCTCTGGATCCAAAACACACACACACCGCTCAAGCTGGGAGTCCTCCTCGTAAAGCGGAGGCTGAGAAGACACTGGACGTGTGTTAGTGAGAGCCTCCCATATGGTCACCTGAAGAAAAAAAAAAGACTTTATTTATGGCTCTTATGCACAAAGCACCAGCAGATCTTGAACAGTATTTGCAGGAATTTAAACAGTAGATTATGAGTTCAAACCTTAAATTTACCACTGCTTGGCCCTTGAGCAAGGCCCTTTACCCTCAACTGTTGTATGTGAATAAGGGCATCTGCCAAGTTGTGAAAAAACTGCATGGTCAATTTTTGTTGAGGCAATTGCTATCAAAATACAGGGCAATGATTAGAAGATCACCTTTTCTTATTTGTGAAGTATAAAGCATGGTGGTGGTGGTATCCATTTCTGGTAATGCTGTTCATCAGCAGAGACTGGCCAAGAAGGTCAAAGGCAATAGATGAAATGCAAAACCTGTTTCAGTCTGCAAGAAACATGAGGCTGAGGTCCATGTTCACCTTACAACCAAGCTACACTGGAGTGATTCAAACCCAGGAACTGAATGTAACAGAACGGCTCAGTCAAACACAATCTTATCTGATAGCGATGGGAGTTGACTGTCTATTTGAAGCATGATGGTGGGAGCATCATGTTTTAGTGAGACTTTCTATCAGCAGGGGCGGTGAAACTGTCTTGAGGTTAAATATAAGAACTTGTTACAAAAGTCATGCAGCCAACTGATCCTATCAAGTACTGACCTAGAGGGGGCAAATACTTATGCAATTCACAAATGCTTTTTTTGGTTCAGTTATCTGTCACAATAAAATATATATTTAGTTTATTTTAAATGGTAAACCAAAAAAAAAAATCTAATCAATGTTGTTGTTTTGGCTTGTAACACTGTAATAAGTGGAAAGCTTAAGGAAGGGGCAAATACTTACGCACATCGATGGATTAACGGTGCAGGAGAACCTAAATTCCGTTTGAACTTTTCCACTCGAACGGTATGAAAGCAAAGAAAAGGCAACTAGACTCGCAGTATTGAGGAATGCAGTACGGGTTATCTCGTTTGGCAGGATGTTGTGCTTTGAGCCTTTTGGAGAAAATGCGATTTTCAAGGTTTTCTTAGCGTTGTGACTTATCAGCAGAAACTCCTTTTTAAAAAAGCTGCAGCTTTCAGAGAACTCGGGAAGGTAACGAGGCACGTAGGTGCATATAAACGTCTCTTCAAACACTGAAAACCTCGGCTACAGGCACATTTCGGATCAAAAGATGACATGAGGCAGGTTTTTCCCTAAAAGCTATGGACTTAGTATTTTGCACCCACTCATTTGCACACCCACTATACTAATTTGCACTCCACCATCAAATCATTTGCACTCCTCTTTAATTTAAGATTAAGTTAATGTCAAAACCAATCAAAGATCTTATATACATGCAGGTTGAAATGTAAGTAAAATGGTCAAGAATAAAAAAACATGGCTGCCATTCCACACTTCAACACTATGCAATTCCGTCTTGACTGATATAATTAACCACCAAACTACCACTTCCACAATTTATTTCCCAATTTGCTGTTATAATAACCCTTCTAGTAAGACTTTCCATTGGAGCATGGCTGTGGGGATTTTGTGGGGAGGTCTGGGGTGAAGGTATTCAGCCAAACATGGAGGTGGAACTTAATTCGTTTGGCGTTGTTGTGGAGCAGGGAATGTTAGAGACTTATCCTGGGAAAAAGGAATACTGAGCCAACATGGCAACCATTCCATTCCATACACCGTGCAATTCCATTTAGCCTTCGCCTTACAACAAGACTCTGGCTCTGGGATGAGTGTCAGAAAGAAACCTCCAACTAAACACCTTTGTCAAGTTTTACCAGAGACAGTGATAAGTATTTTAGCTGAACGTTTAGAGAAAAGAACTGTCCAGATGCCAATAATGTATAAAGCTTTTAATCATGCTAAGGGAGGATCTTTCAGTAAAAAATAATGTAAAACACCTGTACATTTATATTTGCTTGCTCAAAGTGAATCTTCATACTGTTAAGTTCCCTCATTTGTTCCATAGAAACCAAAGGAACATGCACGTGTCTGTCAAGAACCACAAAAGACCAGTTTGACAGGTGCTGTGCTTAAATACAGTGAGGGAAATTATTATTTGATCCCCTGCTGATTTTGTATATTTACCCCTTACAAAGAAATTAACAGTCTATAATTTTTATGGTAGGTTTATTTTAACAGAAAGAGACAGACTATTAAAAAGAAATCCATTAAAAAAACATTGTAGAAAGGTTATAAATTAATTTGTATTTGATCGAGTAAAATAATATATCAATAATATCTCCTGAAATAAACTCATTATGTGTATAAAAGACACCTGTCACAGAATCAACCTTCCATTTAAACCTCTCCACCACCATGGGAAAGACCAAAGAGCTGTCAAAGGATGTCAGGGACAAGATTGTAGACCTGCACAAGGCTGGAATGGGCTACATTTGTCATGCTGGAAGGCCATCCATGACCCATCCACAGTGTTCTGGCTGAGGCATGGAGGTTCCCATCCAAGATTCTACAGTGCATGACCCTGTTCATGTGGTGAAGTCTTCCTGTACCCTTAGAAGAGAAACAGCCCCAAAGCAGAATGTTTCCTCCTCCATGTTTGAAAGTGGGGATGATGTTCTTGTGGTCATATTTAGCATTTCTCTGCCTCCAAACACGGTGAGTCGAGTTGAAGCCAAAGAGCTCAATTTTGATCTCAACTGACACATCACTTTCTCCATCGTTGGCAAACTTCAGACGGGTCTGTTCATGTGCATTCTTGAGCAGAAGGACTTTGGTGTGTTACCAGTGGTTTTCTTGGTGACTATAGTCTCAGCTCCCTTGAGATCATTAACAAGTTCCTCCAGTGTAATTCTGGGCTGATCCTTCACCTTTCTCAGAAACATCCTTACCCCATAAGGTGAGATTTTGCATGGAGCTCCAGAGCGAGGGCGAATCACTTATCTTGTATTTCTTCCATTTTCGAATAATAAACAGTAAACAGTCTCATCAGGCTTCTTGCTGATGGTCTTGTAGCCCATTCCAGCCTTGTGCAGGTCTACAATCTTGTCTCTGACATTCTTTCATAGCTCATGAGGTTTGAATGGAAGAGATTGATTCTGTAACAGGTGTCTTTTATACACATAATGAGATTGAAGTTCTTTCTTCTAATATGGGTGTGTGGGAGTCAGAATTCTTATCAAATACTCATTTCACTCGATCAAATACAAATTAATTTATATATAATAATCATAAAATTCTAGACTGGTAATTTCTTTGTAAGGAGATAAATTTACAAACTCAGCAGGGGGGTTCAAATAATTATTTTTCCTCACATAAAATGTTGTGCTTCGTGAACATGCAGCCAGGTTGGAATATGAACTGCAATATCATTCTGCTTCAGAGAAGTTTTTGTCTTTCTGGTTTCAATCCAAAAAGAAGTCGAAGTCGGATTTTCAAAACCCTTTAAGGCCAGGTTTTACATTCCATACACACAGCCCTCCACTAATATTGGCACGCTTGGGTAAATATGAGCAAATATTTAACAAAGATATATATTTATTTAATTAAACTGCAAGGTGTCTGCAATTGTTTGATATCCATGAGAGAGACGATTTCGGTGATTTCGGACAAAGATCTAAAGTTTAAACAGTAAAGGCAATTTTTCACAGCCTTATTTGCTAATATTTACCCAAGGTTCTGATATTAGTGTAGGGCACTGTACAGTTCCGACAATCAGTATCTGTTAGCAGCTGCGACCAAAACCAAAACAGGGTTTCTCAAGGCTTCTTGTCGAAAATATCTTTTTGTAGACATTCCTCTACAGGGGCATTCCAAAAATCGGTGAAAAGATTCTGCATTAAAATTTTTTTAAAACCTCCATGTGAGAGAGGGTTTCAGTCGTGTCACCCTCAGACACATGTATTACAGCCAAGCTGTGGAGGGAAACTCACACAGTGAATCTATAGGTTTATCTGATACTGATAATGCAGCCCAGAGGGTTAAAGAACAATGAGGCAGAGAGTAGGGGTTACCTGATCGCTTTCTGTCCCTGCATCCAGCAAACTCTGCTGAATGGCAAACTGCAGCAGGTTATCGTCCTCATCTCTCAGCGGCTCGTTACGACCTGGACCGAGCATCGTGTAATCAGCCGGAGGCTCGAACACCGACGGGTCCACCTCGCAGTTCAGGGGGGGAGTGTTCTGACCTGAAAGTACAGTTTCCAAGGCAAACTAATTATAATCCCAGAAATATATACAATATAAATGCTTCCTCTTCTTCCTATAAGGCATATTTAAATTTACTACCATGAAAACGATTCAATAATTACTGTAAATTTACACAAATTTGAACAACGTGGCAACAAATTCAATTGAATTTCAAATGTAGCCTAACTGCAAAATTGTGTATCGATGATGCAAAGTACTGAGAATAAAGTATCATAGAGGATCAGTTTATCCGGGGAATATTGATGTGTGAGGAATTTGATGCCAGGGGGCACAGTTTATATGTGCATTCATACCTAGGGGTAATTTAAGGTCAACCTTCTGGCATGTTGGTGTATAGTGGGAGAAAACCAGAGAACCCAGAGGAAACCCAGGTGGAGTTCCATAAGAAAGATTTGGACAGAAAGACCTCCTGTGTCCCCATAAAATAAAAACTCTTACATCAGGTAGAAAACCTTTGGAAAGGGTAAGAATCTGGAAAATGTAGTCTTCTTTTTTCTGCTGCTCCCGTTAGGGGTCACCACAGGGGATCATCCGTCTCCATACTACAATAGTCCTCTACATCTGCCTCTTTTAACCACCTACCTGCATGTCTTCCCTCACCACATCTATTAACCTCCTCCTTGGCCTTCCTCTTTTCCTCCTTCCTGGTGGCTCCATCCTCAGCATTCTTCTACTGATATACCCCATGCCCCTCCTCTGCACATGTCCAAACCATCTCAACCAGGCATCCCTCACCTTGTCTCCAAAACGTCCTACATGCACTGTCCCTCTAATTTCTAATCCTGTCCCAACGAAAACCTCAACATCTTCAGCTCTGCTACCTTTAGCTCCACCTCCTGTCTTTTACTCAGTGCCACTGTCTCTAAACCATACAACATCACAGGTCTCACCACAGTCCTATAAACCCTCCCTTTCACCCTTGCAGATACTGTTTTATCACAAATCACGATATCAATAAAGAGAATTTAGACAGGGACATTAATCAGGACGTCTTTGTGACTGTTTGATTAATCGAAGGTCTGCGTTATATTTAGTTCATGCTTGGTCCACCTGGTACTTGGGCAAGAAGGGTAACCAAATATAGCATGGGTACTTAAGCACAGCATGGCTCATGTGGCAGTGAAAATAGCGTCGATGTGGAGGATTATGGGTGGTGACATATACACCAAGAGAATGTGAGTTTTAACTTCTCACTGTACTGCCCTGGAGCAACAACCCTTCTCTTTAACTATTTAACTAATCTAACAATATTAACAAAACGTATTTTATATATATATATATATATATATATATATATATATATATATATATATATATATAAGATGTGAAACGGTACATGTATTCATACAGTACCGTTTAGAGAAAGCCATCCTCGTTTTACATGCAGAACATATTTATAATCGAGTTCCCTCACAAACATATTAAGTGGCAGACCGCAGGTTTGTTTAGTCCCCACCTTGTCACTTTAGCTACTCGATCCGTGCCGGAAACACAATTTGTACTTTAGGTTAATTTCAAAATTAACGCGTTAACGCAAATTCATTTTAACGGCACAAATTTAATCAACGCGCGATTAACGCGGGGCGCGTTTCAGTTATACTCAGATATAAAAAAAAAAAAAATCCAGTAATTAAAAAAATATTTTTTTCAAATATTAAACATTTGTTTTAAACTCAAGCAAAAAAAAATCCGTTATGATGCACACATCCAGCAATCTGGGTTCGACAAATGTGTCGGCACGTTTTTTGCCATTTTTTCCTCATAACGCTAAAACAAACCTAAATTACTCTGTCTTTAAATCTGTGAAGGGGCGCTCTCTGATGTCTCTGTCATCTCTCTTTACAGACACATAAATAAAATAATCTGAATCTCAGTGAATATTTGCATCACAGACATAATAAATATACCGTATTTTCCGAACTATAAGCTAATGAAGGGGCTAATTTATGGAGTTTTTCCCGGTTTCACAAGCTTCAAGCCAAAACACTGAGCCCCATAACATTAGACCAATGAAATTGCTGAACGGGTTCAGGTGAACCAATGAAACTCTTTATATTAAATCAGATGCGCTCCCACTGAATCGGGCCGCACCACATCATAAATATGGATGATGTTCCTCTGACGTTTGACCTGCCGCTCACTCGGACTGTCTACAGGAAATGCGAATCATTCGTCACGCTGAAAACAACCGGGCATGAAAAAACACACTTCACCTGTGTTCTGAGCTGCACGGCATCGGGAGAAAAGCTTCACCGATGGTGATTTTTAAACACACGACGATGCCAAAAGATAAACTCTCAAAAGAAATTGTTGTGAAAGGAAGGAGGAAGACAGTGAACAATGACTTTCTTGGTAGGCAACTGTTTAAATACAAGCCGTGTAACAGACTCTGTCTTTCGTTTAAGCCTGTTTAAAGTTCATTAGTTTCAATGTAGGCAATGTAGGTGCGGCTTATATTTGGGTGCGCTTAATAGTCCGGGAATTACAGTATGTATAGAAATGCTAAAATGTCTACATTTAGTAAAAAAAAACAACAACATGCTAGCACTTAAATATAAAATTGTAACGTATCTCCATCGTGAGTAGAGAACTACCTTTATATATAATATAGAATGTTTAGATAGGAGTTTCAGACAGGGTCATACCTGCATCAGGGGCTCCTTCAGGCGAGTGCAGAGTAACCGAACTGACCGGCTCATCACAGCCACACAGGTTACTGAAGGTCACCCGTGCATTCAGGACATGGAAGAGAGGGATCTCTGGGGGGCAAAAACAGTGAGATGACTTATCTAGAATGCTGGAGCCATGTCTAGAAAACTTGTTTAGTCATGTGCCAATCATTGGTCATGTGACAATCGTTGTTTTTCCCACTTACACGTCAGTTGGATTTTAAAGTCTGAATCATATTCAACAAACCGAGGTGAAATGGCATCTTGAATCCAGTAGGATTGTACCACAGCTGCTGAATGGTTTTTTTATGTGTTGCTATCTCTCACCTATCTTCACGGGGAAGCCAGGTGGCAGACGCAGGGTGATGAAATCCCGCAGTTTAGCGAAGTGAGCGTTAGAAATAGCCATGAGATCAATAATGGGCGTCACCTGCTCAGCCAGTGATAGAGGGTGGGCTTCGCTTAACCACAACGTAGCCTTAAACCTAAAACAGAGAAGATAAAGAGGCTATATTATAGACATCATGAGATGCATTCAACACTTAGTCCCAATTTGCTCGTATAATTCCCTCCATTCTTCTGGGAAGATGTTCCACTAGATTCTGGAGTGTGCTTATGAATATTTGTGTTCATGCTGCCACAAGATTGTAAGTAAAGTCAGTTACTGATGTAGGTGAGATGAGGAGGCCTGTGGTTCAGTTAGCGTTCCAATTCATCCCAAAGGTGTTCAGTAGGGTTGAGATCAAAACTCTATAGCAGGCTGCTCAAAATTTTCCTTTCCAAACCATGTAAAGCATATCTTAATGAAACTGGCTTTGTGCACAGTGGCATTGCCATGCTGGAACAAGTTTGGGTTTTCTCGTTCAAGTGAAAACATGTTATCATACCGCATCCAAAGACATCCTATACAATTGTGTGCCTTCAGCTTTGTGGTAACAGTTTGGAGAGGAACCACATATGGCGGAACAGTCAGATGTCCGCAAACTAGTGTATATTAGTGCAGGATTGTGTGTAAGGCACAATATGTGTAAAGAATGTGGGATGTAAAATTTACAATATGAGAAATGTACATTATATGTACAACTGTACAAAATCTATGCACAGTGTATATACAGATGATATATAGATATAATACTAATAGATATATAATCCTAATAATAGTCAAGGATATACAGTGAATGGGAAGGCTAGTTTTCAGTACCTCTGCACCTTGCTGGTGAGCTCGACGGGCCTGCCGATGTCTCTGCCGTTCAGATTAAACTCTGGGTCAAAGTACTCCTCGGCCGTGATGGCTGTCGGGTTATTAGGACTTGCACACTGCAATACCTGACTCTGGAAAAAAAAAAGAACAAATAAATCAAGATCCATAATATCCACAAAGCATTCAGATAAAAGACATATAGGGGAAAATGTTCTCTTCTTAGAACATCATTATTTTTTATTTGACACTAGTACAAATAGCAAATCCATAGAACATAAAATTGAATTAATGTTTTAAGCAATGCTATCAACCTAGGTGCATTATGTGGTTTAGAAAATACATTTGGAAGACTGAGCTCTAGTATGGAGTCTGTGACATCAATCAGGGCCTCGTGTCAGTCTTTTTTAGACCCGCCCCAATACCGCGTCACTCCTCCAAATGTGTCAGTTTGTTCAGGAATAAAAAAGGCAAAATCAAAACGTTGAGCCAGATAGATTTCACATGCTGTGTTGAACAATACGTTAGACAAACCGTCTACTTCATCACTTTGCAAATGATGTCATATCCATTGTAATGCTAAGTAATAAGGCAGCAGGTTTCATGGAGTAAAAATAATCGTTCCAGTAGGGGACCATTTACGATTCTTTACAGGACTACTATAAGATGAGTGCCGCTATACACATTTTATTTGTATAGAGATTAGGAGAAATAATCCGAGATTGGTTACAGGACACTATAAGCATTTATCCGTCTAGCTCTGTATTCAGTACCAGACTATGTATCACTATATTGCTGTATATGTGATCTACTTGCTAAGACCCTTTTACGTTAGCTAATTGCAGAGGCCCGAACTGCTGGTAACTGCTACATTAATATTCCTAATGCACATCTGTAATGCACTTTGGCCATAATAGAGTCTTAACAGGCTCTGCAAGTCTATGTTTCCTTGCGTTCCCCAACCACAGCAATGCACCAGTGAGAGAAAATTATAGCCATTTAACAAATATGTTTGTAAAGCAGTTATAAGAAATGAGCTTTTTGGGTGACCAACATATAAACTCTCAGCATCTCCAAAGGCATTCTTGCTTTTCATATAAAACAGCTAACAGAGGAAGTGACGTATTATGAGAGAACAATGTGACATATTATAAGATAGCAGACAGTATAGAGGACCAAATCATTTATCCTCACCCCGTTATTTGACACGTGCTGCTCTGCAATTCCAAGGAAAGACTGAAGAGGAGTTCTGGATCCTGGAAACCAAAAAGAGAAATCTGGCTCAAATGGTGTTCTGTATTTTCACTTGCCGTGTGTGTGTATACTTAAGAATGTGTATACAAGTGTATTTTTATCAGTGGTGGGCGATTAGGGTCAGCAAAGCCTTCTCTGCTGCCTAAACACTATCAGAGGCACTGAACTACATTTACAACCTAAATTCTAATATTTGTTCCATGAAATTGTATTAATTTATTCCTACAGTTTATTCTCTTAATTTCGTAGCGTTTCTTTTGGCTGCACTGCTCCCAGTAAGTGTATGTGGAGGTTAGAATTTTTGTCCAATCAGATTTCAGCCACTATGTGCTGCCATGTCAATCTAATCTGCCCAGGGCCTGCAAAGTCAGTACTGCTGGCCCTTTTAACATTGAGAATATAACCAACAGGTCTTTAACCAATCAGATTTCATATTCGCCTCACAGGGCAGTTAGCTGGCCCAGAATAGTGTCAGCATTTTTCCATCCTCTGATTGGTTGGTCAAAGAGAAACTGTTACAGCCAATTTCGACTGGCAAACACGTCTGTGGCGCTCTGCACACATTAATACATCTAAATTAGACTTTTTTTTATGCCTACGGAGGAAAATAAATTGTTTTAGTCTCGGTCATACATAAAAATCCATTTCCCAGAAAAGCTAGACATCGTGAGGAGAGGTCAGCCAACCCCTCAGCCGAGAAAAGGGTTTGTTCTCTGCTTCCAGACCAGTGAATACTGGTATCACTGACAAAAAAGCGGTATCACTGGATTACAGCCTCTGAGGAGCGGTGCAATTTATGAATCTGTATCTCTGCTGAGTAGGTTGTATTTTATTTACATTTTTAATGTTTTTGTCATGTTATTAGACAAATATTGATTCTGAACTGCGCCAGATGATGTAGGTGCACAGTTGCAGTGGTAGTGTAGAGGTTTGGAGTCTTAACTGGGTTTCTTGTGTTAGTAAAATTGTATTCACCCTCCGTATGTAAAATTCCTCTCTCTCTGTAATGCCACGCATTGTTATATTGCGTTTTTGTATTGTATTGATGATTTCTATAATTGCAACGTGATAGTGGTGGTATTAAGAGGTGGATTACATCTGGTAAGTCCCCACTGAGAGCCCAGGTACCAAATACACGGCCCGCCACTGGTTTTTATACAGGTGTTCATACAGGTGTGTGTGTGTGTCTATATATATATATATATATATATATATATATATATATATATATATATATATATATATATATACAGGGAGTGCAGAATTATTAGGCAAGTTGTATTTTTGAGGATTAATTTTATTTGAGGATTTAATTTGAACAACAACCATGTTCTCAATGAACACAAAAAACTCATTAATATCAAAGCTGAATATTTTTGGAAGTAGTTTTTAGTTTTAGCTATTTTAGGGGGATATCTGTGTGTGCAGGTGACTATTACTGTGCATAATTATTAGGCAACAACAAAAACAAATTCATACCCATTTCAATTATTTATTTTTACCAGTGAAACCAATATAACATCTCAACATTCACAAATATACATTTCTGACATTCAAAACCAAACAAAAACAAATCAGTGACCAATATAGCCACCTTTCTTTGCAAGGACACTCAAAAGCCTGCCATCCATGGATTCTGTCAGTGTTTTGATCTGTTCACCATCAACATTGCGTGCAGCAGCAACCACAACCTCCCAGACACTGTTCAGAGGTGTACTGTTTTCCCTCCTTGTAAATCGCACATTTGATGATGGACCACAGGTTCTCAATGGGGTTCAGATCAGGTGAACAAGGAGGCCATATCATTAGATTTTCTTCTTTTATACCCTTTCTTGCCAGCCACGCTGTGGAGTACTTGGGCGTGTGTGATGGAGCATTGTCCTGCATGAAAATCATGTTTTCTTGAAGGATGCAGACTTCTTCCTGTACCACTGCTTGAAGAAGGTGTCTTCCAGAAACTGGCAGTAGGACTGGGAGTTCAGCTTGACTCCATCCTCAACCCGAAAAGGCCCCACAAGCTCATCTTTGATGATACCAGCCCAAACCAGTACTCCACCTCCACCTTGCTGGCGTCTGAGTCGGACTGGAGCTCTCTGCCCTTTACCAATCCAGCCACGGGCCCATCCATCTGGCCCATCAAGACTCACTCTCATTTCATCAGTCCATAAAACCTTAGAAAAATCAGTCTTGAGATATTTCTTGGCCCAGTCTTGACGTTTCAGCTTGTGTGTCTTGTTCAGTGGTGGTCGACTTTCTGCCTTTCTTACCTTGGCCATGTCTCTGAGTATTGCACACCTTGTGCTTTTGGGCACTCAGTGATGTTGCAGCTCTGAAATATGGCCAAACTGGTGGCAAGTGGCATCTTGGCAGCTGCACGCTTGACTTTTCTCAGTTCACGGGCAGTTATTTTGCGCCTTGGTTTTCCACACGCTTCTTGCGACCCTGTCGACTATTTTGAATGAAACGCTTGATTGTTCGATGATCACGCTTCAGAAGCTTGGCTATTTTAAGACTGCTGCATCCCTCTGCAATATATCTCACTATTTTTGACTTTTCTGAGCCTGTCAAGTCCTTCTTTTGACCCATTTGCCAAAGGAAAGGAAGTTGCCTAATAATTATGCACACCTGATATAGGGTGTTGATGTCATTAGACCACACCCTTCTCATTACAGAGATGCACATCACCTAATATGCTTAATTGGTAGTAGGCTTTCCAGCCTATACAGCTTGAGTAAGACAACATGCATAACGAGGATGATGTGGTCAAAATACTCATTGCCTAATAATTCTGCACTCCTGTATATATATATATATATATATATATATATATATATATATATATATATATATATATATATATATATATATGCGTTTATACATTGTGCGTGTGCGTGTGTGTGTGTGTGTGTGTGTGTGTGTGTGTGTGTGTATGTGTGTGTGGGTTTGTACCTTTGCACCTGGACTTGTCCTGATCAGAGAGGTGTTCGGTTCGAGAGCGGGTCACCAGCTCAACGTTAGTGGCACTGTACACCTTCATGTAGGAACCATGACACAATACCATAACATCATTACACAGCACACACACATATACACTACTTATCAAAAATACTAGCACTAATAATTCATATCTGTCACTATCCTTCAAAATATCTGGCGATAATGATACTAATTTAAAAAAATTATAAACTCATAAAGAGTAATGGTTGTCTACATTTCCCTAATGCTTTTGTTTTTCTCAAACAAATGTAACATGGATAACAACTACACAATGATAAGAAAGAGACAAATGACGCACCGATAATGGGAACAGATTTTCATGACACAAATTGAATCTCAAAAATGAAATCACCTTTGCCTCATATCCGCTGACCATCTCCATCTTCTCTGAGCGCCAACCCCATATCCCGGACTTGTTCCTGAAAACATGATGAGTCTGATGTCATGATTTCATTCATTACTAAAGATATGTTATTATTTGATGCTGCAGAATTCTCGATTCTGATCATTCATCTTCTATAACTGCAGCCCTGACTACTCTAGTGGTTCATAGATGTTCACAACAGGCAAAATATCAGCTTGGGAGGGAAATTGATGGAAAATGTAAGTGTTTTGTGTATACCTCTCAAAAGCGATGTTGCGTGTGTTGAGGTGTGTGGAGACGATGGGAGAGGTGAGACGCTGCGCTGTGCTCTCCTGCGACGGAAGCATGGCGGCAAGGAGGGACGGTGTGTCGCGAGGAGACAGAGACAGTGGCTCTGTGTACACCACCTGCTTCTCATGGTCCACCTCCATCACCATTGCCCCTCCGTCTGGATCACACACAATATAGTGTGCATTCAATGAAGACGTGTTTCAGCAACCATCACATCCAGTATTATATACTTCTCATCTATCTATCTATCTATCTATCTATCTATCTATCTATCTATCCATCCATCCATCCATCCATCCATCCATCCATCCATCCATCCATCTATTCCATCATGCTACATTTCATTTACTTTTTTTTTTTCTTAATAGGGCTGAAACGATTCCTCAAGTAACATGAGTAATTCGAATACAAAAAATAAAAATGATTTCCCCGATGCTTCATTTAGTCCATTTATCCACACAAGGAGCACTGTGTTTTCTCATGGACCATTATTACTGACGCACCACCCAGTAAACTCTAGAGCGCTTTTGACAGGTAATCACAGAAGACGCTTCCGAATGAAAAATGGAGAAACAGGGAGAAAACAGCAAGGGCGAGGAGAAGATTCAGGCCAAAGAAAATGACACAGTTTCCAAAGTTTGGGATCATTTCAGACTAAAACATAAAGAAAACACAAGTACAATGCGTTTATCTTTTTTAGAGTAATTTGAAATAGATTTTTATATTTTTCTTTATTTTTAATATATACATTAATATATTTGTATTTGCATTTTCATGTAATAGGATGATTAAATGCACTAAATGGGTTTATTTTCCGCAGATATTCTTGTGTGCAATTTCAGTAATAAAAATTTAAATCTTTATAAAAGGAAACAAATGACCTGCCCGTCTTATTTTCTCTTGTATATTTAGTATTGCACTGTAATAAAGAAAAAGTGCATTATCCGTTTAATTGATTAATCAATGGAATAATTGGTAGAATATTCGATTACTAAAATAATTGATAGCTGAAGCCGTAGTTGTTAATCATAAAAACGCCTCTCAGAAGAAACCAAAACCGAGGTGTTAAAATACAAATGGTGATTAATGGAGTGGTATCTTTATCATCCCTATCTTTATAAAAGGTAACTTGACTTGTGGAAGAGTCAAACTGTGTTAGAAACTTGGCAACAACATCGGCATAATTACACATTTGGTATAACTGACTCAAAGCAGTGAGACATGATTGATTGATTGATTGATTGATTGATTGATTGATAGATAGATAGATAGATAGATAGATAGATAGATAGATAGATAGATAGATAGATAGATAGATAGATAGATAGATAGATGATCTTAGCATCAGATGTGTGCAAAATTAAGTTTACACAACTATAATATGGGCACTTCAGTTACATTTATCTCTGACCGACTCACCTCCACCCTTGAAGATGTAGCTGCGGCGGCCCTTGAGCCAGGTCATGTGCTCAAAACCCAGTAAAGTGGTGTCCACTCGCAGACACGAGCCGCTCTTCCACACGCGGTACACGTCGCTCGGACACACTTTCGACACCAGAGGCACTGGGAGAGAAAAGCAGAATAGGAAGAACATTGCTCAATCTTTCAAGGGCCAGCACCAGGGGAGCTGTCCAGAGGCGGGGTGCTGAAATAGTTAACACCAACGTCCAAAGCCAACAAAGACACAGAGAATTATTGTGTGTGCATTTTGTGTATCTGTGCAACAATCAGTGCTAAGAACCGTCATGTGCTGCTTCTGGACTTACCCCAGCTCGTAAACTCCCACTTCATCTCCACGTAGAAATCTCGAGCCTGCCAAACAACGTGCAAAATAGTGACTATAACAAGCTATTAGCTAAGCTTATGAGCTTTTATCCATGTGCTTGGGTGTGTTACCTTTCGCAGTTTGCTGAGAAGCTCAGGAATACCAGCTAATCTCTCTGTTGCTCGTCTGAAATCCCTGTACTGGAGAACAAGCTGCACGAGCTCAGGGTCTCCTGTGCTTACTGCTTCCTGCAACACTACACACATGAAAGTAAACAGAGCTATTTCCATTCCTAATTCAGAAGTATTCACAAACAATGTGACCCACTGGATTTACTGTGGCCACCCCAAAGGTAATTCTCCACAGAAAAATGCTATAAACAGTTGTTCCCTCTATTCAGGCTCTCTTTATCTCTCTTCTGAAGTTTTTAAGAAAAGACCATCCTGTGTCAGAAAACAGTGAAAGATCCTTTATGATGGTCCCTTAGTGATGATCAAACCTCCTTTGATTAAGCTAATCTAGCAAACAGTGTATGTTTCTGTTCTCTGAAATGAGGTCCATTCCCCTAAAGGTCCAATTATGTAACTTGAGTGAGATTTTAATGTACACTACCTTCACTTTCCTAAGGAGTAGTGATACAAATGGGACACTTTTAATGGTAGTGTTTGTACTCTGAAATGTATCTATGTAACTCTGGAGGAATGTTCACATTAATGGCACAGCTGGCATCCTTTTAAACATTTGCAACCCCAAATCTGAGCCCATTTATAGCACTGTACATATATTAACCAAAACCTTTAGACCAGGGGTTTTTCTATGCATCGATAAATTACACTTGCACTGACTCTGCACTACGGTGAGTAACATTTTTAACTTCTTCTTTTTTTGGCTTTTCCTATTGTTGGATGGGATCCACCACAGCGGATCGTCCGTCTCCATACCCCCTGTTCTCTTCATCGGCCTCTTTCACCCCAACCACCTGCATGTCTTCCCTCACCACATCCATAAACCTCCTCTTTGGTCTTCCTCTTTTCCTCCCTCCTGCTGGCTCCATCCTCAGCATTCTCCTACTGATATACCCCATGTCCCTCCTCTGCACATGTCCAAACCATCTCAATCGCACCTCCCTCACCTTGTCTCCAAAACGTCCTACATGCGCTGTCCCTCTAATAAACTTGTTTCTAATCCTGTCCATCCTCGTCACTCCCGATGAAAACCTCAACATCTTCAGCTTTGCTTCTAACATTTTTAATATTTTCATTATACGTGTAATTAAATCATATAATATACATAATAGTAATTTAATATGCACATTTTTTCCCCATGACAATAAACAGACGGGGCAAAAAGTTTGGGGACCAATGCTTCAGATGAACACCACAGACCTCAACCTTCTCCTTGCTAAAATTTTCCACAGTTAAGTGTACACTAACAACCTTGTTATCCCCTTTAGGTGTGTCTCACCTGTCCATCCTCGTGCACTCCCGCGTGTAGGATCGGCATTGTGTCTCAGCAGCACACGCATGGACTCCACGTGGCCGAGGCACACCGCCAATTCAAGTGGAGTCCGTCCACGTGGATCTAAACACTCCATGTCCTGCTAAATATAAACACATACAAGCACAAATACACATGGGTATAATATGCCGTAGAAAGTCTGGATACCTGAATCTCCCCATGGACAGATTTTAATTTACAGGTCTTCCTCTTTCCACCAAATTTATTCCCACTTGCTCTTACACTGTAGGCCACCGTTCGTGGACTCAAACCCTCACACTCATCCATGGCTCTTTCTCAAACTGTTGGCACAAACTACACAATTGTATTGTAAACCTCATTCAACAGTAGTAAATGTCTGCTATATGAATGAGCGCAAATTCTAACAACTCACTCCAAAACCTAGTGATCTTAAATCTTAGCAACGCAAAGATGCAAGGGTTTGGGTCCTTCAACGAGACTTTTAAACCTCTTCGAATGCTCCATTGGATCTTGTCAATCAGTTTGGATAAAATCCAGGGTGCATCATTCATTCTTTTACAAGATTACAGTTCATGTGAAGTACTGAAATGCTTTAGAAGCATGCATGAAAATAGAAATGAGTTGATTCACTCCTGGGTGGTAAAATCCCAACCTGAAACCCAATACACACACACACACACACATATTGATTTACCTGACTTTTCTTCAGCTCTCTATCCTCGTGCACTCCAGCGTGTAGGATCGGCATTGTGTCTCAGCAGCACACGCATGGACTCCACGTGGCCGAGGCACACCGCCAATTCAAGTGGAGTCCGTCCACGTGGATCTAAACACTCCATGTCCTGCTAAATATAAACACATACAAGCACAAATACACATGGGTATAATATGCCGTAGAAAGTCTGGATACCTGAATCTCCCCATGGACAGATTTTAATTTACAGGTCTTCCTCTTTCCACCAAATTTATTCCCACTTGCTCTTACACTGTAGGCCACCGTTCGTGGACTCAAACCCTCACACTCATCCATGGCTCTTTCTCAAACTGTTGGCACAAACTACACAATTGTATTGTAAACCTCATTCAACAGTAGTAAATGTCTGCTATATGAATGAGCGCAAATTCTAACAACTCCACTCCAAAACCTAGTGATCTTAAATCTTAGCAACGCAAAGATGCAAGGGTTTGGGTCCTTCAACGAGACTTTTAAACCTCTTCGAATGCTCCATTGGATCTTGTCAATCAGTTTGGATAAAATCCAGGGTGCATCATTCATTCTTTTACAAGATTACAGTTCATGTGAAGTACTGAAATGCTTTAGAAGCATGCATGAAAATAGAAATGAGTTGATTCACTCCTGGGTGGTAAAAATCCCAACCTGAAACCCAATACACACACACACACACACATATTGATTTACCTGACTTTTCTTCAGCTCTCTATCCAGCTCCAGGTACCGATTGTTCCAGACAAGATAATGCAATGGAAACGCCTCATGTGCCATTTTTTTAGCTTGCTTGTCCAAACCAATGATTCAAGTCCAGATTTTTCCCTTTCCTATTCGCCTGCACAGAGGAATAATTGCCTGAAAAATTATTTGCTGCATTCAAAGCTGCAAACCTACAGACAAACCCTTCTTCCTTCTTCCTTAGGATCTGCTTGAAACTCCATCAGGACCATACATTCTACTGGAAACCCAGTCAATTCTTCTTCCTGTCATCCATTAAGCCTGAAGAATCTATAATCCAGCTTTATTGTCAGGTTTTCCAGGGATAGTTGGTACCTATAATGTAGCCAGATATCTACTTAGGTCAAATTTTGTAATATTAATATGTAAAAAAAAATTGATTTGTAAACTAGCTGTTTATGGGGAATCTCATTTGACAGGTCAAAGAAAGCACCAAATGGTGCCAGTTAGCAAGTTAGCTCACTTAATCACTTCAAATATTATCAGTCGAATGATGTATTTCTTTAAAAAAAAAAAAAGGTTAAAGCAAATATTTCATGCAAAAGATGTCTCTATATGGCTGTGCATGCTAGTTAGAACTAGCACGAAGAGCATGCTAGGTCGGCTAATTTGATTCGAGATAAACTCGCGTTTAGAAACAGATATATATTAAATATGAACAGGTCATTAGACTGGAGTCGTTTGGAAATTTGTGTCGCAAAAAAAGCCCAGAAGACAAGCATTAAAAACGTGCAAGAGGCGGCCTAGTTTCCCTCGGCATCCATGTAAAGAGAGCTGGAGGAAGCACAGATGTGTGTATTTCTCCCCCGGAGCTCAGAGGAGCATCCTGGCGTCCAGCAGAGCCGCAGCACCCCGGGTAGCCTCCGGACCACATCGGCGAGTCGACACCATCTGATCCGGGAAAGCACAGAGCCGCATCCGTGCACGTCCACCCCGAAAAGAAACCACTTATTTCTCTCACACACGTCGCTTTCACATCAGTGTGTGTGTGTGTGTGTTAATGCGCATCAAGGTATCAGCTCTCACTACCCATTCATACTGCAGTGTAGAATAGCAGGACAAAAATGTGTGCTCTATATTTATACTCCTACATACTGTAGAAACTGCAATACTTTTTATTTTAAAATACTATGAAAAAAAAAAAAAAAAAAAATGTTTTAATGAACTACACACTGCACTTTTTATCCACTATATTCTTACCATCCTATCTTCTTCATACCGAAACCTCTACTCTTCTGGCTTTATAGCAGAGTCCAAATACTTTTGGTCATATATATAGTGGCAGTTATATATTAAAAAAAATATAGGGAGAAATAAATAAAAAATAAAAAAATGTATATAACCCATTTGAGACGTACAATTTTAGTTAAAAAAAAAAATAACAGACATGGGACACTTCTTTGTCCTGTAAATTTTTTCCCCTTCAACACTGTTGATTTTTTTTTTTTTCCTCATGCCCAAACATAGAAAATATCACACTGTTATGCACTCTCCTGTTTTTGTACACAACTCGGCCAATGGTTTTCATTCAATATAACACTACACGTATTTACTAAATGAGACTTAAGTCCATTTTTAGAACACAAATAGAAAAGTGAAAAAAATAGCCATGTTGTAGCCTTTAAAAATACCCATTTACAAAAGCTCAAGTGCAAAAAATCCCCTAAGCGGCTGCCGATTTCCCACAATTTACACAAACAACAGTATTTGAAAATCAACTTAAATGCCAGTGTGCATGAACACGACCAATAACCGCACAGCACATTTGGTTATTTCTTTATTGTTTTTTTTTTTTGGAAAAACAAACAAAAAGTGAAAAAAAAAAAAAATCCAAAAATAATTACAACGCTACAGACTCTTCTTCTGGCATACTATAGGAGAGGAATACATTTACACGAGGGGGTGTATATATTTTTATATTTATATATATCTGTACTCTGTAACTAGACAGAACGGAATTAAGAACTGAAAAGTATTCCTCTTGAAAAATAAATTCAGAGGTTAAGCACAGGAGTGAAACCAAACGCAACACCCTTTTACGCGGCTACAAACAACAGAAGCGTCGGAGTAAAGAAGATGGAGAAGTTAGAAAGAGTGGAAAAAGGAGAGAGGGGCGGGATCAGGAGAGGCATGCAAGCTACAGACCTGCCCTGGAATAAAAAAAAAAAATAAATGGGAGGAAAAAAAAAAAAAAAAGGCTGTTGAAGATTAGCACCGATTTAGTTTTCTTATTAAAAGAGCCCGTGAGGATTCTTGTGATTGCCAACTGCTGCGTCTGTGTACGCAGACCGAAGAGAAATAAGTACATTATGGACTTCGACCACTGAGTTTTGCTTACATAAAGTCTCTCTGAGATGCTTCGAGGTCCTCCTTTATGATGTTCTGAACAGGAATCGCAGTCGAACAGAGCAATCATGCTGATCTTTCTATACATACACACTCTCTCACACACACCCCCCCTGCCTCCACCCAACCAACCCAAACAGTCCATGGTTCTCAGAGAAGAAGGAGCTCTAGGATATTCTCTGGATTAGTTTATCGTCTGATAGGCAGTAGAGGGCATTGACTGACAGCTCGGAGATGAATTTCTCGCAAGCCTCCCGGGAGATTCCTTTACAGCTGCGCAGGTCCAGCACAGACACACAGGACAGACGCTGCAGGTGCACCAGACAGTGGTCAGTCAGACGACTGCAACCTGAGAGCAAAAAAGGAAGACAACCACAGTGTTTAAACCATTGGGTTGTGCAGAGTTCCACTGTAATGTAAACCTACAGCTAGGGAATGTGTAAGGAAGTGGTAATACACTGCTTATATACACTAGTGACAACAGCCAGACTTTTACCATGCTGCCTCACAGCCCACATTAACAATATAAAGAAACCACCAATGAGTGACTAGTAGGGGTACAACGGCACACACATTCGCACTGAAATGTTACGATACAGCAGTTTCGGAACGGTGAAAATGTGCATGCAATAATTTTTCCTCTTATGAAAATATTTAGTTTGTTTAACACGATTTGTACTGCGCATGAGCGAAATCGCTGCCACTTCCTTTCATCGCCAAAGTTTTTACAGCAGTCTAACAACATGGGTGCGTTAGCGTTTTATGTACAGCTCTCGTCTCCTGACGATTCGGCACATCGAGTGAGCAAATGAATGATGGATGGGAGGAATTAATTATTTTATCAAAAATGTTATTGAATGAATAAATAAATATCTTGTGTGCATCTTGAATGCAGATAAAGTATGCTGAAATAACTAAATATATCTTTAAATAGCGTCTAAAAAAAAATATACACTAATGGAAATTTTCCATTCATTTAATTTGTGCCTATTTAATTGATTACTTAATTTATTAAATATAATAAAAACATGTATTGCATTATTTGATTGATCCCATTTTATTTGTATCTTTTATTTAAACCAAGCAGAAATTTTAGATCAAATTGTTTAAAAAATTGTAACACAAATGTTAATAAAACAAACAAAAAAATAATATTTCGCATTTCTTCCCCCAAACTGCACCAACATTTGAACCGTGACATAAAAACTAAGGTATGTACTGCAGCGTGAATTTTGTGTACCGTTACACCCCGAGTTACTGCACTTCGTTCGATATGTAATGCAGGCAGATGAAGGGTGGGGTTATATTGTAGCGAACACTATATCTTACACCCCAACTGTAAAGTGATGAGTGTGTGTTCAGGCACCTGCTAGGTTGAGGTGAGTGAGTGTGTTGCGTGTGGACGAGCCCACAGCGGTGAGGAGGTTGAGAGCGTTGTCAGTCAGAGGGCAGTGTGAGAGCTCCAGCCGCGTCAGCTGGGGCATGTGCCTGATGATCAGCCTCAGAGTGGCCTCTGTTACCTCCAGACCACACAGCCTCAAGCACTGCATGTTTCTCAGCTGGGAACGATTATTACTTCCTGCACATATACAGAAATAACTTGCTTATATATCTGGACAAATCAAGTGTGATAAATGTGCATCGTTGGTTAAAAAAATAAAAATAAATGAAAATCAGGGTGCGCATGTTACCTGGTGGGCAAAGCAGCTCTCGGATCTGTGCATCTTTGACGCCATCTGCCCAGCGTAGATCTAACGATCGCAGTAAAGGACAGCTGGGCGAGCTCAGAGCAGAAACTGACGTCCAGTTACACCCTGAAAGCACCAGATCTTTCAACCCTAAAGATGAGGGGAAAAAGGGTAAGTAGAGAAGAAATCGTGGAAACCGAACCATAGACAGCCTCAAGTGACCATGAGCGTACCTGGTAATCGGTTGACGAGCCAGGTAAGCTGTTTTTTGGATATTTTGGCCCACGAAAGGTCCAGTGTAACAGGCTGGCGCTTGATGATGCCGGAGAGGGCCTGTGGGCTGATGGACTGGCAGCGACTCAGATTAATATGCGTCCACAGGCGTTTATCACACCCCCTATAACACACAAAAAAAGTTCACAGTTCGCTCTCGAAAAATGCACATGTATAGCAATATCTGATACTAATAACGCTGAAACAATTCCTTGAGTAACTCAAGTAATTTGAATACAAAAATAATAATAATAATAATAATAAACACAACAGATGAAGCTGAGGAGGCCTCGTTCACACACCAACAGCTTCTAACTTTAGGCTACTCCATGAAGTAATCAGTAGAATACTCGTTTATGAAAATAATCGATAGCTAAATCCCTAAATAATGTGTTAGAAACCATGCTGGAGTGGTTTTTTTTTTATACACATACACCAACCAGGCATAACATTATGACCACCTGCCTAATATTGTGTAAGTCCCGTTTTGCTGCCAAAAGAGTCATGCCCCATCGAGCATCAACAGCATTAACTTCAGAAATTTGAGCTACAGGAGCTCGTTTGTTGGCTCACACCACACGGGTCAGACTTTGCTCCCCGCGTGCAATAATGAGCATCAGCCGCCCATGACCCTGTCGCCGGTTCACCACTGTTCCTTCCTTGGACCACTTGATAGATACTGACGCCTTCAGACCGGTAACAGCCCACAAGAACTGCAGTCGTCAAGCCATCACAATTTGGCCTTTGTCAAACTCGCTCAAATCTAATTTGAGTACAAAATGTTTACTTGCTGCATAATATATCCACCCACTTACAGGTGCAATGATGAAATAATCAGTGTTTTTCACTTCACCACTCAATGTTATGCCTGGGAGGTGCTTTAGAAACTCACCATTTGTACCAGCTCTTGCACACAGCCATGCACACGCACAGCTCGGTCCGAGTCAGGTAGCGGAAGACGGACACCCACACCAGTCTGCCCCAGCCTGGTTCACTAGCTCCGTTCTGCTCAGGTGATGTGCAGGACGCTGAGCTGGTAGAAGACGCAGGAGGCTTTCCTCTCTCGGGACGTACGTTTTTCCCGTTCCTCTCTCGTGTCGTGTTGCGATGAGACTCTCTGGAGTTGCACCTTAAGCTTTGATTCACATTAGTGTGTTTGGAAGTGCTCCTGGTAAGAGTTGGGGATCGGAGTTGCGGCCTGGCTGAATGCTTGTGTGTGTGAGAGTGAGCTTTGTCCGCATGGTGTGAATCCCCCCGGAGAGGTGGGCGGAGCAGGGACTTGCCCTGAAAGTCGCTGTTGCTTTGGATGTGGCTTACAGAGTTCACATTCGCTTCAAGCTTGGGGACGATAGTGCTCGGGTCCCGTCTGCCTCGTGACGGCTGCAAAGTCACAGTCACACATGACCTTTGATCTCTGGCCTCGTCACTGAGCACACCTGAACAGTCGGTGCGAGTCTGTTCTCCCTCCTCCTCCCTCTCGTTTTCTCGCTCTCTGTTCGGTTGGGCGTCTCCGGTCTCGTCTTCCGCCGGCCTTCCTCCGTATCCCTGCGGCCGGTTCTCTTTACCTCCGAGGCCATTCTCTCTCCGTTCGGTCTTCTCGTTCTCTTCCTCCTTGTTATTTTCGTCTCCGTCCTCTTCTCTCTCTGTCCTTCCTCGCAGAGTTCCATCTCTTGCTTCACTTCGAAGCCGGACTTCTCTTCCCTGATATGACGACGCGCTTCTCCGCCGGGCCATGCCCCTGCTGAGTGCTGCCCTGATCATGCTCCCTCTCTCCAAACTGCGCTGACGCAAGAGCTTTGGAGAAACAGAGACAGATGGCCGTGTCTGAGAGCCACAGGACGGCGGAAAAAGGAACGACAGAACGAGACACAAACGAGGAAAGCAAAGAAGCAGAAAGCGACAGAAGACAAGCAAAAAATGAGCACTTTCCCCCCCCCATAAGGACACAAAACAGTGCGCTTTGGAAAAAAGGCGAAAAAAAAAAAAAATGGATGGTCGTATCACCACTATAACCATATCTAATTGTCCTGTAGTTCCATGAAAACTAACCTTAGCCGGTAACATCACACACACCAGATACTTACCGACTGGAAGAGTTTGCTCCTCTCTAATTTGATCTGATGCAGAAAAGAAAGCCAAAAAAAAAGAAAAAAAAGAGATCAGACAGTCTTGCAGAGTATAGATTAAAAGAGCATAGTATTGTTTATGAACACACACACACACACACACACACACACACACACACACACACACACACACACACACACACACACGTCTGTCCCCTTACCCTCTTCCTGTGCTGTCGTTCCAGTGCCCCAGCTCTCTTGCGGCTCTGTTGATGCTGCAGTAGGATTCTCTGTGAGGGTGGAGGTTGGCGTCGGGAGCGAGTCAAAGGCAGAGATGAGGGGGATGGGAGAGGCTGAGCCCTGCGCCCTAAACGTAGCCCCCCCACCCCAATGCCCTCTCTGTATGCCCGCTTCGCGGGAGGTGCAGACGTGGCCGAGCTAGTCATAACAGTGCTTTTACTCTCCTCTTCTGAATTGCTGCTGGAAGACTGCAACACACAATATACAAATAAAAGGTCAGGAGAAGTTCAGATTGTATTGCTACAGAAAAACATGGAAAAAATGAATGCTTATCCAAACAATTGTGCATTTAAAGTCGCTACAAACTGACATTCATTCAATGCGGTACAAAATACACAAACCATGTACTTGAGTAAAAGTAGAGATAAACTCTACTTTTAGATAAAGGTAAAATATTACTTCACTACAGGGCTATAGCTATCGAATATTTTAGTAATCGGGCGTTCAACCGATTATTTCCTTGATTTTCCAGGACTTTATCTTTATTAAAAGAGCAATACTAAATATGCAAGAGAAAATAAGACGTCTTTTAAAATGAATAATTTGTTTACTTTTAATAAAAATTTACATTTTTATTGCTGAAATTGCATACAAAAATATCTGTAAAAACTAAACTCATTTATTGCATTTAACGAAATGCACATGAAGCAAAAAAAAAAAAAAAAAAAAAAAAAAAAAAAAAAAAAAGGGTAAATGCAATGTAAATTTTTGGTTTTTTTATGTTTTAGTTTGGAATAATCCTAATCTTTTTGGAAACTAATTTTCTTTGTTCTGAATCTTCCCCTGGCCCCTTGCTGTTTTCTCTGTGTTCATCCATTCTTCATGGTGGTGCTGGGACTTGAACCTATAACCTTCCCATCCAGAGTCCAATGCCTTACCCATTAAGCTTCCCCTTTCCACCACTGTTACTCTTAACAGAATGATATGAGCCAAACACTGCTATCTACATTTTTATCCACTTACAAATAAAAGGGTATGACTGACTTTGCTAAAGTTCTTCTCCCCCCAGTTTTATTATTCTAATTTACATAAAAAATATGTATAACATGTATATTGTTAAAAGTCCTGACAAATATTTGAAGAAGAAGAAAAAAAGTGCCACTTCTTGAAAAGCAATGCTGTAGTGTAAAAGGACACCACATCCTACCTCAGTGTTCTTATCATGGACACATTTGGGACACTCCCAGCAACTGGGTAGATCCTTGTTGATCACACCCTCCCCTGGGACCTTCACAGCACAAACACACACACAAAAAAAACCCCATCAGCAGCAGCTTATTTATCATCCCACTGAATCAGCCGAACAGTTTAAAGAGTATGCAGTATGTGCATGCTTGTGTTTACCGTTATACATTCTGGGTGTGTGATCTGACCACATTCGGTGCACTCCATGAGTGTTTGGGTGCTCTGGGTGCCTTCGGCATCTTCCTGGCTCCCCTCTTTACATATGCCACAGATAGCGGTGAGAGGAAGCGCCGGCTAGAGGAAGCACACGAGTTAGAGCTGTAATGTCATGCTTAGAGAACATACCCCTGGAAGTTAGAATAAGTACTTACAGACAGGCACTGCCTGAGAATGCAGGACTTTTTGAGTCGACCTGGGCCACCAAACCTCTTCATGTCCCTGCAGTAGATGCAATCTCCACACAAGGAGCGCGTGCACGCGGCGCAGCGTTTGCAGCGCACACGTCGCCGCCTCAGAGCAGAGAGGGAAGTTGAAGGCTTGGTTGGCCGTGGCACCGAGGTCATCGTGGTGCCCGAACCCGAAGGACGCGGCCGGTACAATACAGATGGTGCAGTAGGGAGTGGTCTGTACCACGAGGGCTGCAAACACACAAGGAAAACAAAACGTTTATATATATATGTTTCAGCACAATGGATATGACAAGAGATCCTAACTGGGGTTTCTGCAGGTTTCACAAAGTCCAAATTTAAAGCCGTTAATTATAAAATGTAAGACCTGTATCACATCAAAACACACACAAATACTTTGTTAGCCTGGCTTTAACCAAGTTTTTTTTTCAAGCCAAGTATAAGTAAACTTACACTTTCTCATAGCTGAAAAATCAAAACCTGTTTTATGTCTGTGGTACAATACAAGAGAGTTTCGCAGCATTAACCGAAAGCTGATTGGCTGTTCCATGTTGGCCTCATTTGTAGTTGTAATACAGCGAATTATA
This sequence comes from Silurus meridionalis, assembly GCF_014805685.1. Classification (NCBI taxonomy): domain Eukaryota; kingdom Metazoa; phylum Chordata; class Actinopteri; order Siluriformes; family Siluridae; genus Silurus; species Silurus meridionalis. The sequence goes on along the minus strand of NC_060888.1, from coordinate 4,969,782 downwards.
TTTGGACTAGCAGAAGAAAGAACACCTAGGGAGTAGTACCTAGGGAGCATTTTAATGAGCATTAGGAGGTAGCGTTACATAGACATTGGAAAATTAAGACCTGTTAACATTTATTTAAACAGCGAAATTAAGACTTTAAGGCCAAAAATTTAGATTTTTCAATTTGACTTTTTAAAACCCTACAGAAATCCAGAGCAACAGACCAAATAATGTATTAATACAAGTATTTAAAAAAGGTTAACACAAAAATTATTACAATGATAAAATAAATACAATATAAAAAAAATAAAAGCAATGGGAGAAAGAAGGAAAAAAAAAGTTTTCTTGAGTAGATTCTGTAAATTCATACCCTTTTGGGCCATGTGACGATGGGTTTTCCAGTGTAAGACAATTTTGGATCATCATTGGCATGCTCTTCTAGCAGGGCCTGCAGCCGGCAAAGTGAATTTTTTATTATACACACACACACACACACACACACACAAATACATACACATTTATTATGTAATAATATAATTTAATAATTATATAAGCTGGTTATTGGCAGGTGATGAAGTTTACGCACACGGATGTCACTGAGCAGTGCTGGAGCGTTTCTGATCCCTGAAGGTACACACTTCTTATGAGCGGGCAACTGCTCCAGTTTGTGCAGGAGTTGCCACAGTCCCTCCAGCTCTAATGGCGTCAGATGGACCTTCACCCCAGGACGTGCAGGAGGAGAGGTAATTTCTTCTTCCTCTTCATCGCCTTCTTCTTTAACCTCTGCTTTTTCTTCGTTATCATCGTTGCTTGCTTTAGCACAGTCGGCCTTTTTCAGCCCTGTGTGAGTAAACTCAGAGTGCTTAGGTTGTCCTTATTAAAACATAAATGTTGCATTTTTGTGTGCGCGAGCGTGTGTGTGTGTGTGTGTGTGTGTATACTAACCGATGCCTAGTGAGTGTCTCTGGAACTCTGGCGTTAGATGAGAGGTGTTGGTCAGACAGTAGAGGTAACGCTCCAGAACATACCAACACATCTCATAATAGAACGGGTAACGAAACTTGGCTGGGACCTGGTGATGAGGGGAAAAATTTATAAAATGTAAAAAAGAGTTTAAAACACACAAACCCAGATTTTAATGCAGTATGAAAAAATATGGCAACCTACTGACTTATCCTTAAGTTGTGGTTAAACCTTTTCTGTATTAATAACGTATATTTTACTTTAAAAAATACTCCTTACACAAGAATTAGTTAATAAAATTATCAAACGTATGTCTCGGGCTAGACTTTCACTCACAATACACAATCTAATGATGAAATGTTCGATATGTGTCAGTTTAAATGCATTTGTATCAGTCAGTATTTCTGAACCAACCCGTGTGCGGTCCTCAATGTTGTAAATGTTCAGCTGCATGGGAATGTTAAAACTGTGCAGGAAATTCCCTCCGAACACCAGGGTATCTTCAGGAGTGTATACTGCATGGATCCAACCTACACACACAAACCTTTGCATTAATGACTCCTGTTTACAACGTCCTCTTTTACTACAACCGTTAATCTGATATGAATGCATGATTAAGATGGAGTACACACACCTGAGGGGATCATAAAGGTGTAACCCTGTTCAAGCTGAATGCGCTGGCAGGCGGTGGCTTTGTCCCCAAGGAAGATGTCACCCTGTTTTCCAGACAACACCCAGTTCTCATAGAGCTCCAGATTGTGTGGCGTGGGAGGGATCAGCCAGAAAACCTTTATTAACAAGACGAAATGAAGAACACGATGAAGATTCAGGGGTTAAAGAAATGTTTAAGAGAGACGCACCGCTCCAGCATATTATCAGAATTCACTAGTTTCTAGTTAATTAATAAAAAATAAAAAAAATGTAAAAGTGTATTCACCAATTCAATATCAGTAGCAGATCAAAGCAGATTTAGATTTTATTTTATTAATTTATTTTTTTACACATGCATCCTAAATGAGTATAAAAGAAAAAAGTCCTAAAGTTACTCTTTTGCAGAATGTGATGCACTCAGAGTTTAACCAGTCACATCATTTGCTGTTCACCAGCCAAATTTAAAGCATCACTTAAAAAAAAAATAGCATGACAACTAATTCAAATAAAAGATGAACAACTTATTTATAAATTACACACCCTCAGACACTAATAAGAACCCAGAGACAGCCAGAAAACAGCTACAGACACATACACAGACTTCACAGCCTTTACCTTTAACACACTGTTTCAGAAGCAAAAAAGTACGTCTGTGTGTGCGGTTCTCACCTTGCGCCCCCTCAGGATATGGTACCAGACTGAAGTGCCGCCGAAGTCGACGTGGAAGTCTGTAAAGCAGCCCTTCACGCTCATCAGGCAGTACCTAGGCAGATATGCACGGTTTACTCGCACAGTACTCGTCATGTAAACCATGCTAGTGTTTGTCCAACAAGTAGAAAGGCAAAATAGCCTGTGTTAATTTACGGGTAGTGCTGGGCGATAGGGGTTTAATCTCTGGGTTTTTTCCAGAATGTTTGATTCACGAGTTATTATTTAAACGTGCAACTAGTCAACTTAAAACATAAATACAACATGAAGTAAAAATCTATTTATTAATAATTTTAAAAACAATCTGGTTGTATAATTAAGTGGTCAACATAGTGTAAATAAATGTACAACAAATTCTCTAGTTAAATATCTTTGCACGTGGACGGCAGACTTTTGGCTTGTATTAATCTCTAAACATTCTTCCTATTCGGCGTGGTGTCTTGGTCGCAAATGCTGGAATAAATCGGTGGTGCTGCCACTACCTGCTGCGACAGACTTTCAGCATATTTTGTGTTTGACAAAAGTTTGTTCAACGCCTCTCAAATCCAAAACATTTCCAAACCACACGAAGGTTACTACGTTTATATGTCACATGGTCATCCTGACACGAAGAGCCGTCAGTATCCATGATGTTAGACGCTATTTCTACACAACTTCCCTTCATAGAATGCTCTCACATGTGAACAGTTAATCTGGTGCAGGGTCAGACCATATTATCTCTTATCTCTAATTAGTGTGCAATGACCAATGTTTTTAAAAAATTGCAAAAAAAAAAAAAAAATCACTCGGTCACAAAATCTGGTATTTGGATTATGAGTCTAACTATAAAAACAGGCTACTCGTTCTGAACGAGCCAAATTGCAACCTGGCTGGAGGTAAAGCAAGCTTTTAATGCACTTATTCACAGACCGAATACAATCATTTCAAAATTGGGAACATGCAGGTATATACAAAAACTAATCCCACTGAGCAATATCAATTATAAGGAGGAGAAAATGTTCACAGCTAATTAATAAAGTTTGTCCAACACATTTCTGACCATGAACACTACGTATCTGCAACTCACTTCTGTACTTTGGGGTACTGCATGTCTATGATGGCGTTGGTGGAGTCTCTCTGTCGCTCCTTCAGGTGCCGTGGCCACATGTTATCCACCCAGTCGATCAGATCAACCTGAAAGCCACAAAGCGAACAGTCAGACGTCTCACAGAGCGAGTCTTGTCTGTACGTGTTGATGAAAAATAACAAGCCTACTGAGGCAGGTCTCTTGACGAGGTGCTCCAGTTTCGTATGGCTGAACTCAAGACTGATGACGTTGTACAGCTTTTCCCTTTCTGAGGCTGGAGTTTCGTAATACCTCCTCCACTGACTCATGGACATCTCCATACCCCTTTGGGTGCTTACATCCATCACGTCAATCATCCGTCGACTGCCTATCGAAGGGATTGCAGAGAGAAGGGTGTTGAACAAAGTGCAAAGCCAAGAGTTTGCAGGTGGGACTGCGCGAATGCGGAAAACGCAGGCATGTGGCTCTGTGTGGATGACACAAAGCGTAAACAAAGACGAAAAGGCTTACCTACAAACAGTTTCACATCGCTCACACTGAAGTCTGGATCGGGCATTCTGAAAACACGACGAGACACCGTTTCAACAAAACGTGTAAGTAAAAGCAGTAACAGTACTAACACCTACCTAACAGTAGGTAGAAAGCGTGTGTGTATGTATGTGTGGGTGTGAGAAAGTGAGTGAGTAAGTGATACAGCACAGGCAGAGTGAGAGACAGACATGGATACAGAGAAAGAGAAGAGAAAGACAAACAGGAAAACTGACCCATGGTCAGGCAGAGCGAGAGAGAGTCTGAGAAAGAAGCAGAGAGAGACATGTACAGAGTGAGCAAGAGACAAGACATACACGGATACAGAGAAAGAAAACGTACTGAATGCCAAGACCGTCTGCTTTAGTAAAGATGATGGGGTCCCGAAGCCCCTCCCGCTGGATGTACTCAAAAGTGAAGTCTGTAGAAAAGAGGACAGACAGACACACACACAGAGTTAAAAAGTGGATCACAGTCGGTCATGTTTAGAGCAATAAGTGTAACATGTACCATTTCCATCCATGATTTTCACCAAGTTGGAATCGAAGTTGGGGCTTTCAAGCTTTTCTGCAAGATCAAAATTCGTCTTCCCCTCGATTTCGTCGTCGGAGATGCCATCGTCCTGATACCGCCGGCGAGTTCCTGTTCGCTAAACACCAGTGCAGAGGCTGCATGAAACTTACATCGAAGTGTGAACTAAACAGAACCATCGTGGCTCCGACTGAACCCACAAATACCACATTCATTTAAAACACACCCACACACACACAGAGAGTGAGCAACATTTCCTAGACATTTAACTAAACACGTCATATCACTGAGTAATAGCTGGCCAAGTGACTCAAATTTTCACTTTCAATATTTTTATACTCAAACTGCATCTGCTTTGTACATTCGCAATATCGAATAATCACAAACACATTTGTGTGACTTGGACGGAAAACCGAAACCTTATTTTTAAATCTGAAACTGATACCAGAGCCCTGAATATATTTCTTTTTTTTTTTTACAATCTGAAACTGATATCAGAGCCATGAGTATTTATGACAGCTCAGAAAATGTTCGTGGACACCAGACCATTAATCATCAATGTACTCTTGTTGTTAAGAATATGCAAGTGCTTGAACATACTAACAAATCCAACAGAAAAGAATATCGCTGCCGGGTTGTGCGCATTGTTACTGTCAACCGACTTTACGTTTCATTGCAACTTCTTATACTATTTATAATACAGAATTGCCACAAAACTTGTCAATATTAGCTCAAAACACACCCACAATTACATGCTGTGTACATTTCAGATACTCCTTCCAACATACTACAATTTGGGACACACCAATTCTAATCTGGGATGGTATTTAAAACGGATAGTAGGCCAAGGTTGGAAAGGAACTCCTTCACACTTTCTGGATCTCAACCGTACAAAACACCTTTTGGTTGAAGTCGAACACCGGCCGTGTGCCGACTTACAATCCAACACGAGCTCTCTGATGCTCTTTTAACTAAACAAACACACTCCAAAAGCTTTCCCGGGAAATCCGAGGTGATCATGACAGACTTACAATCCAACACGATCCAACACAATTTTATTTATTTTTTTATTATTATTATTATTATTTGCAAACCAGGTTTTGATGCATTAGGTAGAAATCGTAGGAGTAGAAACTCACCAGGCGTTTGCTGTAGCGGGTTTCCTCCATTGCCTGAAATGAGGAACGCACAGGAGATTGAGTTTGCGGTGGTCCAGAGACGGGAAGTGACACGTCACATCAAGTCAAGTGTTTAAAGCAAACAAACAAGCTACAAGAAGGAAGATAGATAGATAGATAGATAGATAGATAGATAGATAGATAGATAGATAGATAAATAGATAGATCTCTCACACAACTCATTTAGTGCTTTGTCTTTAAACAAAAACAGAAATATATATATATTAAAAATATACCTACATATCTACCTACACACACACACACACACACACACACACACACACACACACACACACACACACACACACACCTATGACCTATCTACAAACCCATGACTGGCCTCATTTTAAACAACCAGGTTAGATCAATATAAGTATTTAAAAAAAGCTCCAAACTCAAATAATCTAGATAAACTGACAGATAGAAATGGGACAATTGCTCATTTTAGATATTGAGTGAGAAAATTACACTTTTAAAACCCCCCATAAAAATGTCTGACAAGTAGAAACAAAGAGCCCAATAGAGAAACAGCATCAGCTGTGTGTCTTTCAGTTCACCCAAAAAAAGCACTTCTTCCCACATTCTTTACATTCAGCAGCCGTTTAATTCAAACGAATGACATTTTATTTGTATTTTACTGACTAATAATCCAGCATGAAATTTTAAAGTGTGTTAAAGAACCAGAGCTCTTTGGTATCCGTGACAGGCAATTCGCTAGCATCCGGAGCTAAAGTGTGTTTAGCCGAACTCTCCACCTGCCGCTGGAGCACCGCCTGAGTTTATCACACGACATTAAAAGCAATATCTTTTATACACTTCTAACTCGTTCTTGTAACGAAAGAGTAGAAATAAAACGCAACCAGAGCCCGAGTTATGAAATGGTCCAAAACTAGCCGGCTAGCATTTTCATTGACACCCAGCTAACGTTAGCAAAACACAATGTTAGCTGCATAGGAACAAAACAAGCTAGCAAAGGCTCAATGTTCAGACCTTTAAGCATACCTAGCGTTTTTTTTTTTGTTGTTGTTGTTGTTTGCGGTGATAGTAGTGCTATTTTTAATCAGTTGAATGCGAAGAAACCCTGCGTATTTCCCCCCCCTAACTGCAGCTGGAACTCATCCTGTCGCAATCTCGCCCATTGGATCTGCTTCTTATTGTATACGAGAAAGTTAAAGGATTCCGCGTCCATCCGCCATTTTCAGATTGTCATTACACACACACTCACGGCGTGAGCGGCTCTACACGCCCCGCCCGTCACCGAGACTGGGCCAATTATAAAGCCGGTATGCAGATTTCAACGTTCTGATTGGCCAACGCCCACGCCACTGTGGCGTTTAGTTCTGGGATTCACCACGCCTCTTGTGTTCCCAGTGTGATGATGAAGACTGGATTCAAAATTAAATCAAATATAGAAAGCAATCAAAAATAAAATAGGAAATATTAGGAAATATTATAAATGAGGAATATAAGAAGTTAGAATGAGAAAATATTAGGGAGTGTAATAAATTAGGAATAGCAGTAGGAATTGGAAATATTAGGAAATATAAAAAAAAAAAATATATGAATATAAATAGGAAATAGGAAAAATAAGGAATTAGGAATCGAAACAAGAATACAAATATTAGGTTATCTAGGAAATTAAGAATAGCAATAAAAGTAGGAATAGTTATTCTTTATTTCCTATATTACCTAATATTTTATATTCTTATTTCGATTCCAAATTTCCTATATTTCTTATTCCGATTCCTAATTTCCTGTTTTTTTAATATTTCCAATTCTTACTCCTATTCCTAATTTCCTAATTTTTTTTTCCTATTCATAATTTTCCATATTTCCCTATTATTCGAGTAGAAGTAGGAATAAGGACTGAAAAAAGAATATGATGGTGGAAAAAGAAGAAAGAAGACTGAAGACTGTAGTGTGAGGTTCAGGGAAGAGGTCAGACAGGGGCTCGGTGGAGGTGAGGAGGTGCTGGATGATTGGGAAACTACTGCAGAAGTGATAAGGATGACAGCTAGAAAGGTACTTGGTGTGACATCTGGAAATAGAAAGGAAGACAAAGAGACGTGGTGGTGAAATGAGGAAGTGCAGGAGAGCATAAGGAGAAAGAGGTTGGAGAAAAAGAATTGGGATATACAGAGTGATGAGAAAAGTAGGCAAGAGTACAAGGAGATGCGGCAGCAGGTGAAGAGGGATGTGGCAAAAGCTAAGGAAAAGGCATATGAGGAGCTGTAGGAGAAGTTGGACACTAAGGAAGGAGAAAAGGATTTGTAGCGATTGGCCAGGCAGAGAGACCGAGCTGGGAAGGATGTAATGCAAGTTAGAGCAATAAAGGATGGAGATGGAAATGTGTTGACTAGTGAGGAGAGTGTGTTGAGAAGGCGGAGGGAGTATTTTCAACAGCTGATGAACGAGGAGCATGAGAGAGAGAGAGAAGGTTGGATGGTGGATTAGTAAAGAGGAAGTGAGAGCAGCGATTAAGAGGATGAAGAGTGGAAAGTCAGTTGGACCAGATGACATACTGGTAGAAGCAGGAAGATGTTTAGGAGAGAGGGCAGTGGAGTTTTTAACCAGATTGTTCAACAGGATTTTGGAAGGTGAGAGGATGCCTGAGGAATGTATCAGGAGTGTGCCGGTACCGATTTTTTAAGAATGTGCAGACCTGCAGTAACTACAATGTAATAAAGTTTATCAGCCACATCATGAAGTTATGGGAAAGAGTAGTGGAAGCCAGGCTGAGAGAAGAGGTAAACATCTGTGAGCATCAGTGTGGTTTCATGCCGAGGAAGAGCACCACAGACGTATTATTTGCTTTGAGGATGTTTTTGGAGAAGTATAGAGAAGGTCAGAAGGAGTTGCATTGTGTGTTTATGAATTTAGAGAAAGCGTACGACAGAGTGCCGAGAGAGGAGTTGTGGTATTGTATGAGAAAGTCAGGTGTGTCAGAGAAGTATGTGAGGGTGGTGCAGGACATGTATGAGGACAGTGTGACAGCAGTGAAGTGTGCAGTAGGAACGGCAGACTGGTTCAAGGTGAATGTTGGACTGCATCAAGGATCGGGTCTGAGCCCTTTCCTGTTTGCAGTGGTGATGGACAGATTAACAGACGATGTCAGACAGGAGTCTTCGTGGACTATGATGTTTGCGGATAATATTGTTTTTTGTGGTGAGAGTAGGGAGCAGGTTGAGAAGAGCCTGGAGAGGTGGAGGTACATGCTGGAGAGAAGGGGAATAAAAATCAGTAGGAGTAAGACAGAGTACATGTGTGTGAATGAGAGGGAGGGCAGTGGAGTGGTGCCTGGGGTCAGCAGTGTAAAGTAATGAAGAATGTGTTAGAGAAGTGAAAAAAAGAGTGCAGGCAGGGTGGAGAAGAGTGATAACAGGAGTGATTTGTGATAGAAGGGTATCTGCAAGAGTGAAAGGGAAAGTTTATAGGACTGTGGTGAGACCTGAGATGGACAGGATTAGAAATTAGTTTATTAGAGGGACAGCACATGTAGGACATTTTGGAGAGAGGTGATGTAGGTGAGATTGAGATGGACTGGACATGTGCAGAGGAGGGACATGGGGTATATCAGTAGGAGAATGCTGAGGATGGAGCCAGCAGGAGGGAGGAAAAGAGAAAGATCAAGGAGGAGGTTTATGGATGTGGTGAAGGAAGACATGCATGTATGTGGTTTGAAAGAGGCAGATGTAGAGGACGGGGGGGTATGGAGACGGATGATCCGCTGTGGTGACTAACAGCTGAAAAAAGAAGAATAAGAGAAGGAATAGGAGATATTAGAAAATGTAAGAAATTATGAATAGGAATATGAAATATAAAAAAATATAGGAAATTACAAATATGTATAGAAAATATAGGAAGTTAAAAATCATAATAGGAAATACTAGTAAATATAGGAATTAGGAAAAATAGGGAAAAAATGTGGGTTACAATTGTTTTAGGGCATTTCCATATAAATTATAATCTTTTGTTATAACACAAAAGCTCTGAAAAGCTTATAAATCCAAAAAGTTTAATACATGATAGATTTAAGAGACAAATATAATTGTCATTCTAATATTAAAGGAAATACAGGATTCATTTAACTGACCTTTGGGTGGCGTGGGTTTTAACATGTAAATGTTTTAATATTAGTATATTTTTTAAAATGATATTACTCCTGTGATGTACAGTGCATCTTAGGTACATGCATAAGTGCTGGTCTTTACAAAATAGCTAGTGATAATATTTTAGAATTACATAATATTTCACTCAAAAAAACAAAAAAAAAACAAAGAGCTCTAATCAGAATTTTCTGGATCAACATCACAGCATCAACAGTAACCAAAATAACAACTTATTTATTATATGGTAAGTTTTATAACAGTTAACAAACAGATATATTTGCTTGTTAAATCTTAACATTTACTATACTGTTAGTTGTTCCAAGAAAAAGTAAAAATAAATAAATTCAGCTCAAGTGTTGCTTAAATTGACAGTTTTATTTACGTTTCTTTAGTCTCACTTAAATACATGGAGGTCAAAAATGTGATGATTAAAAGTTCCTTCTTCTGAGAGTTAGAATCAAATAACCACTGCTGATTGGATTGTGCCGTATTGTTATAACTCTTCCCTAATAAAAATTAAAACCAACGATTTTGAGTTAATGTTCACGCAAATTTAATAAATGATTGTATACATAATGCACACAAACACCAACAACATGGCAACCACCGTTTGTGAAAGCAGTTCCACATCAGAATAATACTACACATACAAACATATACTGTAACATGCACATTCTAAAAAACATACAAGCACATTTTCAACAACAAATAAAACTACTACTAAACACTACTACTATAAACTACCACAAATATTCTTTAGGAGAACGTGGGTGTGTTTTTGCTCTATTATTTTCTCTTTTACTTCAGCTGTCCAGTGCGAGTAAATGAATACACCAAATTTCATTTTGATTACCGTAACTGACTTAGACTGTTGATTGAAACACTTCAGGTTTGATGATGATTATAAGGACATTTCATACATACAGCCCAAAGGAAATGAATAAGAGAGGAGAAAACACGGAAAACGACACGCGTCTGACAGCCTTCTGGTGTAAATCCTGCGATCCTGGAAAATAAAGAAGTAATCATGAAATGCAAAATGTGAAACATTACTAGTGATGTCAATACAACAATATTAGTGAAATATACACAATATACATAATGTACATATATACATCTATATATAATATATTTGTATATAATACTGCATTGTCACTTTCTGTGTATTTTGCACTGCTTTATTTGGTTTTCTAAAAGCATATGACTCGAGTCATATGCTTTTGCTTATCCACTACATATTTTTGCACCACTGTATATTCCACCCAGATTTATTCTGTATATATTGTATCATACATACATTCATACTTTTACATAACTATAACATGCCATTCAAGTATATTATCTTCTTAAATGTATCTATGCATAATCTTCGCACAGAATAATGTATATTTCTATATACTGTATATAAAATATATGATTATCTACTGCACCTTCTGTACATTATTCACCCTCATCCCTGTATATATGGACCTTACACCCTATTTATCATATTGTTAATAATTGTAAATAGGCCACTTGTGCAGTTCTGGTTAGATGCTAACTGCATTTCATTGGCTCTGTACGTGTACCTTGCACAATGATGTGATTTTTTTCCCAAAAATGTTGCTCCCACTTGAAGACAATTGTATAGAATGTCTTTGGAGGTGATAGTTTCATAAGACATGAACCTCTTTCAGAATGAGTATGTCCCTGCGCACAAAACCAGATCCATGAACATGTGCTTTACATGGGTTGTATTGGAAGATCTTGAGTGATCTGCTATAGAGCCCTGACCTCGACAATACTGAACACCTTTGGGATGAATTGGAACACTGACTGCACCCCAGACCCCCTCACCTCACCTACTGTGTGTATGTATATGTATGTGTGTGTGTGTGTGTGTGTGTGTCTATTCCAGCCTTGTGCAGGTCTACAATCCTGTCCCTGACATCCTTTGACAGCTCTTAGGTCTTTCCCATGGTGGTGGAGAGGTTTTAATAAAAGTGGTTGATTTTGTGACAGGTGTCTTTTATATACATAATGAGTTCTTTCCTAAAGATACAGGATTAGTTTGGGTCTGTGGGGGTCCGAATTCTTGTGAATTTGTGACCAATATATTAGACTGATTCTATTTAAAATATATACAGTGTATATCAACCTGTTATTTGAGTAGTGACTATGGCTGTTACCTGATCCACAACTTCATGAGAAGAAGCTGTAAACGCAGGAAAACACAACTATTCCCAGGATCACACAACACAACATGATCATCATTTTCTTCTATAAAAGGAAAGCAGATAGTTGAAAGAGGAAAAAGAACAGACACAGAGACAGTAAACAGACAAATAAACAGCCTAATATAGGAATAAACATCCATTTACAGTCATATGTATGCAATCTGACAGAATCTATTTTCAAGGGGGAATAAGGAAAAGGAAAGGAATAAACCAGGAGCACTTACAGGAGGTGTGTGTCTGTTTGTGTGTGTATGTAAAATACACACAAATACTTACCAGCAGTTTAACTGTAGTCTACATCCTGGAAATTACTTTTTCTCCTCATAAAAAGCAAATAAATGGCTATAGTTTGAGATTCCAGCTTATTTTAACTTCAGCTGCATGTGTGTCCAAAGCTTCAGCTAATTGTGTCTCATGAAGCATATTTGTGTGTTGAAAAAAAAAAACTGGGCCCCTTAGATGTTCTCACACTTTATGTTTGAGCATTTATCCCTGCTCTAACACAGCTGCTTTAGTGTGATAACCTGATAAGCATATGATATAAAAGTGCAGCCTGGTGATAAAAAAAAGTGCAGGAAATCAGCAGGACTAGAATTTACAACTACCTCCTTGCTGGTTACGCAATATTTTGGGTTGGTCAGATTGGGTTAACATCACATGCATGATTCATAATACTGTCAGAAAATCCATTACACTTAGCCTTCAGAACCGTTATCTGTTCAGGGTAATTAAAACGCTGCATTCGTGTAGAGGTTGTAACTCGTAATTTCAAGAAAACTTCATAAACCTTTAAATGATTTATACCTGCGGTCCCCCAAACTACAGCCTATGGGCCAAATACGACCCACATTTGGAACGGCTCTTTAAACATATATAGAAATTTGGATTTAAAGCATATGTTTCATCTGTATGTAATAATAAAGGTTGGCTTTATATAATTTCTCTAAGTTATTAACGTAGCCCAATTCTTTATAAACTAAATAATAAACAATTCTAGCTTTAGGGGACATTATAAATAAAATCGTGATAAAATCTCCACATTAATGCTGGTATTCACTCCGGCACGTTATTTACTGTTACAGACCAACTGTTGCAGAAAGGATAAATTATGTGGCCCTCACAGACAAATGTTTTGAGACCCCTGATTTATACTGTATACATGAGGAAAAGGTAATGTGGGTTTTTTACTCGTCACATGTAAAACAGCACATTCAATTTATTTCTTTGCATATCCAAGCAATAATAGAAGCTGGGGTCAGAGCACAGAATCAGCCGTGATACAGCACCACTGAAACATAGAAGGTTAAGGGCCTTTCTCAAGTACCCAAGAGTGGCAGCTTGGAGATGTTGGAGTTTGAAACCACTGAGGTACCACTCTCAGAAGGATTTGATTAAGCAAGTACAAGGACTTGCTTTAGATCAATCAACATCCAGATATATTTGCTTGTTAAATCTTCAACTAGCTAAACAGTTTAACCAGAATTAAATATTTTGTGGGGTTTTTTGTTTGTTGGTGGTTTTTTTTTTTTTTTACTAAAATGACAATTTGAGACCGAGACTTTACACCTTCGTTTGGATAAAAGAGTCAAATAATCAGGGCTAAAAAAATAAAGGGCAAAAAAGGGAGCAGTTATTACTGCAAGTTTACCATTTTCAATATGATCCCAAATAAAAAGCAAGAAACATTTGCTTAACTTTTTTTTTCAAGTGCAATATACAATTCCACTCATTCACTTAAACACACACACACACACACACACACACACACACACACACACACACACACAAGTAAAAAATATAAAATCATTTATTTAAGTGACATTATATTTCTTTTTCTTCTTCTTCTCCTCATTTTATTACCAAAAAGTATGAAGATTTAAATCACAATTTAATTGCACTTTATCCTTCCTAGTTGTGGGTCTACTGAAGACTGCGTTCACAAATGAGCCAACGGACTCATCAGATTGCTTCCATTAATAATATAATTATTATAATTATAATTGTCAATCAAATTCCAGTGAAATGAGACATACCTGACACATTCCTGCACATGATTACACATCATTAAAGATGAACTTTGATCAAAATATTGGACAGAAATATCAGGTGATCAAAGTGTTATCGAAACTCAAGTACTGAAAGAATCGAGTATCTCTCAATTGTGTATTGGATTTAGATCGAGAGAATCGGGGAGGCATTTTCCTGGGCAGTCATTCTCCTTAGAGGTATATGAAATGGCACGTGTGTGTAAAGGCGTTGAAGGAGAAAATTAAACTAATAAATTACATAATACAGTAAGACTAAGTTCCTCGGATGATTTGTCAAGTCTTTGGTGTAAAGCACACTATTAAAAATATATTTAGAAAAAAAAGGTGAGGTCTATTTCTCTGTACAATCCATACTTCAACAAAATAGTCCTCTCTGTTATATGCAAAACTATAAACTTGCTTTGCAACGTCCCCAACGGTCAAAGTGCTGTAAAAGAAAGCATGCTTTTAAACAGCTGGGGTGAGGAATTGTCCATCCGTCTGTCCATATGTTGGTGGAAGGCAGGAAGAAGCAATGACAGATGGAAATGGTGTTTACTTTCTGTGTCACCTCTCGAGCAGGGATGAGAGAGATAAGAGGGGACCATGAATGCCACAGATGGATAAAGGACTAGAGTGGGGAGGGGTCACAAATACAGGCGTGGTCTCAGAGTGTCTGTGTGAGGATGATGATTACAATGATGATCAGAACCACAGCACAGATCACACCCACGATGATCATTTTCTACCAGAGGGAGAAGAACAAAGGAGAGTCAGTTTTCAACAACAATAATGCATGACTAAAAAGCAAATATAGATTAGAGCAGGTAACACATCAAAGCAACAGCAAAGGAAAAGAAGACACTCATGCAGCAGACTGTGCGTGGCCTAGGCTTGGGTAATGTCATACTGTATATACAGGGCACAAGTGTCAAACATGTGGCTGGTTCAAATAAAGCCCACAAAGTACACGCATTCACTCAGTTCTAACCTCCTGGGTACTAGAATATTGATTTTATAATAGCGATCTCCTTTAGATGCCACTAGGGGCACAATAGAGCAAATAACACTGAGCATAAAGAAGTGACATTTTCTAATTTAAGAAGGCAAATTTTCACAGTCCATCTATTCATTATAAATACACTATACAGTGCACTAATACACTACATATACACTACACAGTGGACTAATACACTTCACATACGCTACACGGTGAAGTAATACACTACATATACACTACATAGTGCACTAATGCACTACACATACACTACACAGTGCACTAATACACTATAAATACACTACATAGTGCACTAATGCACTACACATACACTACATAGTGCACTAATACACTATAAATACACTACACAGTGCACTAATACACTATAAATACACTACATAGTGCACTAATGCACTACACATACACTACACAGTGCACTAATACACTATAAATACACTACATAGTGCACTAATGCACTACACATACACTACACAGTGCACTAATACACTATAAATACACTACAGTGCACTAATGCACTACACATACACTACACAGTGCACTAATACACTATAAATACACTACATAGTGCACTAATGCACTACACATACACTACATAGTGCACTAATACACTATAAATACACTACACAGTGCACTAATACACTACATATACACTAAATAGTGCACTAATGCACTACATATACACTACACAGTGCACTAATACACTATAAATACACTACATAGTGCACTAATGCACTACACATACACTACACAGTGCACTAATACACTATAAATACACTACACAGTGCACTAATGCGCTACACATACACTACATAGTGCACTAATGCACTACACATACACTACACAGTGCACTAATACACTATAAATACACTACATAGTGCACTAATGCACTACACATACACTACACAGTGCACTAATACACTATAAATACACTACATAGTGCACTTATGCACTACACATACACTACATAGTGCACTAATGCACTAAACATACACTACATAGTGCACTAATGCACTACACATACACTACACAGTGCACTAATACACTATAAATACACTACACAGTGCACTAATACACTATAAATACACTACATAGTGCACTAATGCACCACACATACACTACACAGTGCACTAATACACTCTGAATACACTACACAGTGCACTAATACACTACACATACACTACACAGTGCACTAATACACTACATATGCACTACACAGTGCACTAATACACTACACATACACTACACAGTGCACTAATACACTACATATGCACTACACAGTGCACTAATACACTACACATACATTACACAGTGCACTAATACACAATTCACACCCCACTGTGCATTATAAACACACTATAAACCGACACTATGTGTATTATATGTAGCATATGTATGATGTTATGTAAGTATATCTATACATCAAATCTAGCCATAATTTGCATCAAATGTGTACAATTATAAAAACAATATAGAAAAATTTAAGGACACTCATCCTTCCAATGTGTCATGATTAGGGGAAAATTATTAGGAATAAAGCCTAATTAAATTTAGCTATAGTAAATACATATATAACACAAATGGAAAGTTACCCAAGCCTAGAATCAACCTACTTTCAGAATACAAGGAGACAGGAAGAAGCCTGGAGAACCAACACCATCAACTAATAAACCTCACCCTCATTTAATGCATTAACCCCCTTAAACTCTACACACACACTCACACAAACATAAAATCTGCACAATGGCCCACACCCCACTTTCATCTCTCTCACATACACACACACCAACCCACCCAGGTTTTTACAATACTTACTCACCAACTATAGTGACTTTATGACCGTGTAAGTCCTACAGAGAGCCCTATTATCAATGCAATAATGCCAAGAAGCACCAGTACTACACACACTATAATCACCGTTTTCTGTAAAAACATACATACATACATGGCATTAGTTTCAGGTCCTTGTATTACTATTATAACAAGCCATGGGTTAACTGCAAAAATACATGTTACTGACATTGAAATGCATGCACACAAGCAATTAAATTATTAGCACCTACACCACATAATATATAAATGTTTCCAAGTAGCGTATACCTGTCATAAATGGAAAGTTTTTTTGCATTTATTTACTGTACATCTCTGGAAACACATACATTTCTTAACACTGCATATGGTGTCATGCTGCAAATAAAATATTAATACACACATTTCATTTATCAGTAAAATCAGGGAAAATGTTACACAAAACCCTTTATTGCATAAAAAAAAAATTAAATCGGTATGGTATCATCGCTATCATCACTACGTTGCAAACGCATCATTCTGAATCGCAATTGCTTTTTAGAATGCCATGTATTTTGCTAGACACTATTACAAAAATCGAAGGTGAGGTTTCTCACCAATGAGACTGCATTAAAAATGATGCTAAATGCTGAAATTGCACCTTCTCTGGTGAAAAAATGGTACTGCATGCTAAATGTAAGGACATTCTGTAACATGGTTTTGTCCTGCGTCATTCTTCATCCTGGGGATTAAGCTCATCTGAAGTCAACAAACATACAAAAGGAATTCAAGGCTGTGACCGGAACCACACCCTGAACACTAAATAGAAATGGGCGGGTTGGGTATGATCATAAAATAAACCTGAACCGATTAGTTCAGTAAACACGTCTGTGGCTATGTAAAATGCATGAGAAGCCCTGGATCTTCTCCACAAAAAATAGTTTAACAAAAATGGAATTTTTATTTTTAAGTACTATTAACAGAATTAAATCCAAAGTGATGCTTTCGTTTTGTTACGCTATTACACGTTTTCACCACAAGGAGGCCATTACTTCAACCTGAATATACAACAGTGTGAATTACGTTTCTGTAGCAACAGTATTTAAAGTGTCTTGACAGGTTTGTGGTGGAGAAATCATTTAAAAGAGATGTAACAATGAAAGGCTTGGTTCAAACGCAATATCGAAACGCACACGAGGAGTTTGAGGAAAGACCAGGGTGGAGGGGACGGGGGCGGTTTTTCTCAGCCACTCACGCGCCGCGCCTCCTGCTGATATTTGGCGGCTTTTTTGGTGTCGGCTACCGCCCGCTCCACAAAGCCCACTGACTGGTCCATGTTGCTCTCGATCCTGTCAATTATCCCACCCTGACAGGTGGCGAGCCAAAAACGGAGGATGGATAGAAAGAAAAAGAGAGAGAGAAAGAGAGATAGAGAGAGAGAGAAAGAGAGAGAGAAGGAAAAAGAAAGAGACAGCAGGAGTAGTGATGTTATTGTGTGATGAAGGGGTGTGTGTATGTTTGTTCCATACCTTCCGTGCTTTGCTCTGATACCTCACAGCTTTCTTGGTTTCAATCTTTGCTGCTGCAACATGATCCTCTGCTTTTGACACATTTGCCTCTATGTTATCAATTATGTCCCCCTGAAATACAAGCGCGCACACAATCAGAGAAGCGTGCATGCTACAATATATTTATTTCTATGCTTTCTGCACTCTCTCCCCTTACTTTCAGGCTTTTGGAACTACAAAGGACTGATTCAGCACCAAATGTTTCAGTTGCATGGTCTTTCTTTGCTGCTTAAAGGATTGAAAAAGCACTCCTGATTCCTACCTGGTGACATTTACTGTTTACTGTTACATTTAATACAGTGGTCCCACGGTTATCGAACTTAATTCGTCCCTTAAAACCGTTCGTAATCCGAAATGTTCGAAGACCGGACGTTTTTATCCCATAAGGCGAACGTACGGGAGGAAAAAGGTAATCCGGAGTGCATTTGCAAAGAAAGCGCAGCCGTGGAGAGCGTGTGGAATCCGGAAAGGAAGAAACGCGAGGGTTGAAGCGAGACTGGGGCAGTTTCTTCCCCTCGCGCTGGGTCGGGCAGCGTGGGTGGCGTTCGATAACTGGAACTGTGTTCGTTCACCGGACCCAAATGTCGTTCGGAAAACCGTCCGCTAACCGTTTCATAACCGGAGGACCACTGTATTATTGAAATCATAAGTGCTGACAAATCGCTGTGCAATAAAAGGAATACAACTCGATGCTCTTATAGGAATATAATTGTTTAATTGTTCAAACTTCAATTGGTAGAACAGAATCTTAGTCGCATTATTAGTCATTGTCGCAACGTTTCCAAGAGGCGAAAATGTAAATAAACACCGCATGGAAGTGACGCCGGTCCTACCTTTTGCTCACATGCAGTACAGGGATGTAAACTTTAACAAATGTATCCGGAATAGTGAAAATAATTTTTGTGTTTTTTTCCCCCTACACTATTCCACACCTTGAAATCACAAATCAAATTCCAGACTTTTTCATACTTGAAACTTAAAACCATGAACTTATCATGACTCTGTATGACTCATGGTTTTGGTTTCCACAGTCACTGATTCTGTATTATGGTGAGTTAAGTTGCATTTTTATTATATATGTAATATATAATCAATATTAATCAATTTGTGGGTTAGTTATGCGTGTAACATCCCCCCGGTCCAAGGAAAAATTGCATTTCCTGAAATTGGTCTTTGGGGATTGCTGATGTACAATAAAGTTCTCAAAGTTCCACTAGTTCTTTTAAGCCTATGGCTGGTTAGGAAAATAGAAAAACACTGTTAGGACCTCACACACGTTTGACGTTCACAAAGCGAACAGGAAATGGGTTGTGTCTAAAAATAAGTCCACTCACCTCTGTTTTTTTCCCCCTCAGACAGCATTTAACAAGCAAAAATACACATCAACTTGATCATCACTACTTCACTAGATTCTAAACAAATCAAATGAATGTTATGATTACTCTATATATGTGCCGCCTCAATGCAGTAATGGATGTTTTAATACATCGTTGTACAAAATGAAAAAAAGCCATGCGGAAGACGGGGAAAGGGGATCCAGTACTGAAAACTCAGAGACTTTGGACAGTTTTTCGGGGTGGAAAAGCGAGCGACCAATCACAGCGAGGAGTCGGGGAGTATAAAGGAAAACATACGAAAAGACAGGAAGAACATAAAGTGCCTGAAAAGAGGAAAGAGGAGCAAAGAAGATGAGGTAGAAAATGGTATGAAGAATAAAGATAAAGCCTTCCTGAGACACATGATGAAAAGGACACATGCATGAACGAGTGAAGTTACGGATGGAGTGATAAACGGAGGAATGTACCTGACTCTCTACGAGCATTGCGATGTCCACGAACATGTCGTGCAGTTCCTTTATGCTGCTCTCCAGACGTACGATGTCTTTGTGACGAGACTCGATCTCGTTTAGCGCCTGCTTGGAGATTCCCGAATCCACGATCTAAAACATACATATACAACATAGACTGATTTTAATGGGAATGTCGGCTCTTTGATCAACCTGACTTTAAATAGTTGCACTATTATATTACATGGATAGTAGATCTTAGATATAGATATGATATAAATTACACATATTCAAGATATTTTCACTTGATAACAGACTAACAAACACTGAATGGACAAAAGGTTTGTGGACACCTGACCATAAGATTTGTATGTTCTTTTAAATATCCAATTCCGCATTTACTCTCCATTTGCTCCTACAATAATCACTACTCTTCTGGGAATTTGTTGATTTTATGTGGAGATTTGCACTCATTCAGCCACAAGGACATTACTAAAGTCAGGTACTGGTGTAGGTGAGGTGAGGAGGCGAGGCCTGGTGTGCAATCATTGTTCCAGTTCATGCCAATAGGGCTCAGCGTAACACTCTACAGAAGGCTACTGAAGATCTTCCACTTAAACCATGTATTTATGGAGCTGGCTTTGTGCACAAGGACATTGTCATGATTGAACAGGTTTGGGTCTCCTAGTTCAAGTGAAGGGAAAATTGAATTCCACCGTAGCCAAAGTCATCGTATACAACTGTGTGCCATACTTTTGTCCATACAGTGTATGTGTGGCATCCATAAATATAAGAAATGAAGATATAATGAAGAAGAATTTCATAAACGGACTCTCCAGTGTCAGTCCTTTGTAACAGTCAGAGGTTAAATACTATATATTTTATTATATACAGTATTTTAATAATTTTTTTTTCGTCTGATTATTATTTTCAGGAAGATGAGAATCCATTTTTCCTCATTTCAAAATCATGTTACTTCCTAACACAGTGTCAGAAAAGGCTCACAGACCTGCAGTGGATTATGGGAATTTAACAAAATGCACAGTATGATTATGTTTCCCCGTTTCTCCTCATTATAGATCTGATCAATGACAGAAAGAGTTTAACAGGGATGTTTTTCAGGACTATACACCCTATAGCCAGTGTGTTTCATCCCTTTTTTCATCTACCTAATTATATATTAATACAAACAGCAAACGAATGTATCACATCTCTCTGATTAATTTTTGCTCTAAAGGTGTGAAAGCACCTTAACCAGACAGAAGAAGTCCGAGACGCAGGCACTGGGCAGTGTGTATGCACAAACACACGCAAGAGAAAAACTAATTTTACCCCGGCAGTGAAGACTGCTGCATTGCCCCCTTCCAGCATTTCCTCCAGCTCCTCATCAGTAGTGACTTTACCAGCTAAAGAGAGAAACGACAGGACAGCGTTACGTTTCAGCTGATAAATGTTGCATGCACTGTACTTACTACATTTACTAAATAATGCTACAACAATTTTAATATATAAATGCATCAATAAATAATACTGGTAAAAAAAGCACTAAAAATAGTACTATAGTGGTAACATAAAACTGAGAAAATGAGAAAACGGGAAAAAGAGATATCAGTTTAACACACTGAAACCACAGCGTGAGAGAGGAAGCAGTTTGAGGTTGTGTAGAAAGCAGTAATGGATGAAGTGTACAGAAATAGAAAGACAAAAATGGCTCCTTACTTTTATATAACATATTCTTTATTTAAATATAATTAAATATATATTAATTACTATTATTATTCATTTCTATATATATACTGTATATATATTGTTAATAATAATGTTAATATTACACACACACACAAATAATATATATTTAAAATATTAACAATTATTGTAAAAAATGAATGAATATAATTGTTAATTGTGTGCAAACAGCACATCATTTTCTACAGTTCCATATTTTGTATGTAACAACAGAATTCTAATTATGTGATGATGATTAGCTTATAATCTTATACTCTATATAAACTTAGCTCTATATTCAGACAGAGAAATATCTAGTTTGATATTTGGATTCATATCTAGCTTTATTCGATATTTCAACATTTCTGAGGAACACGAATGAGGGGCAAAATGGAAAATACCAACAAAAAAACTCCCACCAATATATAAACAAAGGCCGTGAGACGTGCCATCCTTTACACATTTACTGAAGAAGCATCTTATTTTAACTCTGGACCATATTTCAAATTAAAACAGAAGAGATTGGGGTTTGTTCATTAATATAAAAATGCCAGATGATCCAGTTTATTTGTACTTATTATTATCATGTGTAATAGAAAAAAGCCTCTTAAACACTATATTTCATACAATTTGAATAGAAGAATAAATCTGTCAGCTCTAGCTGTGCTTGTGTGTGTGTGTGTGTGTGTGTGTGTGTGTGTGTGTGTGTGTGTGTCTCACTGATCTCTAACTGTCTCTGGATGCGTCCTTTGCTCTTATCTCTGAAGTCCACCTGAGCTTCGTTGTATTTTGTCATCACGTCCACAAACTTCCTGGAGAGAACTGCATGCTGGGAGAAAACGACATGAGATGAGATTAAGCTTTGTGTGTGTGTGTGTGTGTGTGTGTGTGTGTGTGTGTGTGTTTGTGTGTTTGTGTGTGTGTGTATGGTATGGTAGGAAGACTTTGCTAACCTGTGACTTGCGTATTCTTATGTCAGCTGACACTCTCTCCCCTTCGCCGGTCTCAAGATCCCTCTCAATGGCTAAGTGTGCACACACACACAAGTTATTACTATTATTATTAAATTAAATATATTTTTTAATGTTTTAAAGTAATTATGGTGTAATCAGGACAACAAACTGAACTTTTGATATATATATATATATATATATATATATATATATATATATATAGATAGATAGATATAGATATTTTTGACATTTAGCCACATGATGTTGATGCAGACTTACACTTCAGCTTATTGCGTGCATTGTTGGCCATCTTTTTAATGTCATTGGTAAGAGCTTCCAGGTCATCTTGTGTTTCTGTGGAAAATATTGAATAGCATTTAGAGGACGAAAGCCCACTGTATGTCTTAGGGACTATAAGACACTTATTGAAGACATACAGACAAGTTTTTTACTTTGTACCTGTTTTAGAAATCCTTTGTTCAATTATTGACACATGAGCATATGTATTGTAGCCCGCTAGACACTTCAGCTAAATCTAGTGCAATTTATAAACGGATGCATAAAACAGACGTTACAATTCCGGTCAAAGCGAGCAATTCATTTCGGCGAGCACTGAGAAACACTTGTGCTCTTTACGCTCTTTTTCCTGTTCATTTAATCCAGAGCACAACAAACTGAGAGGTTTGTGTTAAAAATTAAGCCTTTTTCTTTATGCTCAAAAATAAGTTCCAAATATGTTACGTTATTAATTACTATGACATGGTGTGCCTGTATTATAGGGAAATAATCAATAGCAGGGTTGGGCCGGGTGTGTAATATCGTGCATTTCCTTCTTCCTCTATTATTATTGCCAACAGCACGTCATGCTGGAGAATGTCCAGAAAATAAGTTACTTTCTGTAATCATTTCTGTAATAGCCGCTATACAATTTATAAAAAGTGACAAAAAATGCTGCTAAAAAAACTCCTTTCATAGAATTTTAAATGAAAGTATTTAAAACAACACCATCTCAATAACTGCACATTTTGAATGCAAAAGGTGCAAACACCCGTCTGTGTTCACAATGTACAATTCCACTTCCTAGTTACTACATGGTTACTACATTAAAGTTAACAACATCATCAGACGTGGCAAACGATGCATTTTTCTTCGATATGACTTTGACTTAAAATATAAAAGTTAGAACGGACACCATGAGAAGATGATTGCACCAGAAGAACCTTTAACAGGAGCATACAAATTAACCAGAACTACACTGCTGGGGCAAAAGTTTGCAGACACCACGAGAATAATATGTGATTTTTTTGATCATCGCGTTCCACATTTAGTCCCTATATGCTGTTTTAATAACCTCCTCTGTTCAAGGAAAATATTCTAGATTTTGGAGTGTGCTTGTGAAGATTTGAGCTCATTCAGCCAGTTAGTAAAGTCAGATACTGATGTAGCTGAGGTGAGAAGGCCTGGGGTGCAGTCAGCATTCCAGGTTTTCCAAATGGTGTTCAATAAGGTTGAGATGAGAGCTCTATATCAGGAGATCTTCCACTCCAACACAAAGCATATCTCCGTAGAGCTGGCTTTGTGCACAGGGAGCAGTGTCATGGGCAGGGTCTCTTAATTCAAGTGGTGCGAAAATCCCACTGCACTCAAAAGCATTCAATTCAAATCACACATGGCTGAAAAAGTCAAGTGTCCCAATACTTTTGTCCTCATAGGGTCTAGAGAGTTCACCAAAAGCCAAAGTGTGTACAAGAAAACCAGTAATAAATAATCCATTTAGATGTGTTGTGCATTTGAAAAACCTTGTTTACTGAACGGTTCTACTGAACATCAGCACTCTCACAACTCATGGTGATGAATTGTTTGAATCGTTTGACAACACAAGCTTGTATTTCCTAACACAAACACACACACAGAGTGCCTCCTACAGCCCTGCACAATAAATTAAGGAAGCGCTGAAGCGGAATTAGGAATGTAGGCCACTCGGGGAGAGAGAGCGGCTATCATATTTCTAAGCAAACCGGACTTTTCAGGAACTGACGAAACTGATTGTGAGAAACCGAAAAACTGAACTGAAAAGAGAGACGGCCCTTCTGAAACTCAACACTGATATCAACTGACTGCCACTGATGCCCTGCAGTCCTCACACTTACAGTCAGTAGTCTATTGTTTTTGTTTGTTAATTACATAAATACAGGTTAAAGTTCTATTTCTGGTATTGTATGATTCATACACCAATTTGACTTATTATCTTAGTGACGTTTGAATCGATGTTGTTTTTTCTATAGCGTTAAACAGACAGGCTCCTGTGTGTGCTCTTCAGATGACAGGAAGGTGTGTTAACTGTAAATACCAGTGTTAACAGCCTGATGACGTGTCTGGGACTTTACGGGCTCCTTGAGTAGCAAACAGAGGTTAGGTTTGCTTTAGTAGAAGAGAAATTACAAGATCGGAGCCGACTCAGGCCGTGTGTTTCCTCATATAAAAGGTAGGAATTCAGTCCAAGTCGTTACCTCGATAAACTGAGAACGGAAAATTCCCACAGCTAATGTGAATGGGACCATCAATCACGTTTCCTGTAATGGGGGAATTTCCATTACATTTCTCAGGGGTGGAATTTAAAATGTAATTAATGAATTTAATTTAAAATATTTTTTGAAATAGTTTTTTTTTTTACTTCTTTTTTTTTTATGTGCACAATATATCATTAAAAATATTTGATGTGTGAAATATGGGTCTGAGAATTCGAGTTTCTTGTGGCTGTAGTCAATTCTGGCAATGAACCCAAACGATGAAACACAATACACTATAAGGACAAAAGTATTGGGACACCTCACAATTCCAGGCATATGTGGTTCTTCCCAGTACTCTTACCATAAAATTGGAGGCACACATGAATAGGATGTCTTTGGATTTGCTAGCATTATATTTCCCCTTCACTTCAACTAGAAGACCCAAACCTGTTCCAGCATGTCAAAGATATGGTTTCCATGGGTTGGATTAGAAGATCTTCAGTAGCCTGCTATAGAGTTCTGACCTTGACCCTTTTGAACACCTCTGAGATGAATCTGAATGCTGACTGCACTTCAGGCCTCCTCACCTCACCTGCATCAGTATCTGACATTATTAACACCCTTGTGGCTGAATGAGCACAAATCTCCATAACCACACTCCAGCATCTAGTGGAACATCTTCCCAGAAGAGTGGAGGCACGTACCAAACTGCTCAACAAACGTTGTAAATAAAAAATGAACATACAGCAAATGAATTCGGTTTATAATGACATACTATGTAACGAAACCTTTAAATAAATATGTTAGATTTTGGGTTAAATAACATTTTAAATGTAAATCTTTACATTTGTTATATGTTATATGTATGTAATTATAGATGTTGAATTGGTGAGAAGCGCCAAGTCAAAAGTGAGAGTCTACAGAGAGTCACCTGTAGTAAATTGTGCAATGTAATATGTAGATTTTTAAAATAATGGCAAAGTAGAAAAATAATGATTAACCTGCGTTCAGTGTATGTACAATTTCCTGAAATTTGCTCATGGCATCTGTTCTATTATATAATTATAATAAGATATTATACTATACTGCTTACATGGTCACTTGAGTTGTCTGCTGAAACTCAAACGTACTTACAGTGTTGGTCAAAAGAACAAAATCAGGAACAAGATAAAAACAACAACAAAAAAAATAATAATAATCTGAAAAGCAATCTGAATATTTGTAATGAACTTGCTACTGAATTACTCTGCAGTCTGGTTTACACTTCAGACCATGTGTTTGTGTGTGTGTGTGCGTGTGCGTGTGCATGTGTGTGTGTGTGTGTGTGTGTGTGTGTGTGTATGTGTGTGTCTTACTCTGATCAGAGGTTGGCGCAGACAAGATAACGGAATAAAGTTTCTTCACTTCATTTACGTTTTCATCGATCTTATTGATGCTGTTTCTGATTTCTTCGATCTGAAACGAAGGCAAAGAAAATTCAGAACCGATTCGATAAAAAATTCGACCCACAAGTAAAAAATGTTTCACATGGTCAGGACTTTACCTGGATAAAAAAATCGTCCATGAACGCTGCGTTATCCACAGCCATCTCCACGTCCTCGTCGTCATGGTCACGAGTCTGTTAAAAAAAAGTTAAACATAAGATGGTTTGGCATGAAGTGAGAAATGGGTGGTGAGGATCTTTTTGGCTTTTCACACACAACAGACTCTAGAGTTAAACCAGAGGAGAATGGACAGAGTGGTTCAAGCTTACAGTAGCTTGATCACTCTTTACACTTCTGTTAGCCAGGAATCTGAAGCTACAGTAGACTTAGTAAATAATATCTCCTGAAAGACAATCATTCTTTTCCCATCCACATTGAGTACAGTCAAGCATGGTGGTGGTAGCATCATGGTCTGGGGCTGCATGAGTGCTACTGGTACTAGGGAGCTGCAGGTAATTGAGAGAAACCCAGATTCCCACATGTACTGTGACATTCTGAAGCAGAGCATGATGCCCTCCCTTCAGAAACTGAACCGAACTGTGGTTTTCCAACATTAAAATGCCTTGCTGAAGGTGATGAGTGGCCAGATCTGAACCCTATTGAGCACCTGTGGGGCATCCTCAAGCAGAAGGTGGAGAAGCGCCATGTATCTGACATCTAGCAGCTCCGTGATGTCATTATGGAGGAGTGTAAGAGGATCCCAGGAACAACCTTTGCAGCTCTGGTAAATTCTATGCCCAGGTGGATTGAGGCAGTGCTGGATAACAATGGTGCTCACACAAAATATTTATGCATTGGACACAGACATGTGTACTCACTTTTATATATATATTAGACATAAAATTATGACTACCTGCCTAATATTGTGTTGGTCCCCCCTTTTGCTGCCAAAACAGAGCATTACCAGCATTAACTTCTTCAGCAATTTGAGCTACAGGAGCTCGTCTGTTGGATCAGACCACACGGACCAGCCTTCGCTCCTCACATGCATTAATGAGCACATGACCCTGTCACTGGTTCACCACTGTTCCTACACACACATATATCTTTAGGTTTACTCTTATTAGAAATATTTCCTATTTTTTCATTCAAAAAAAGTCTGCAGCTTTAACACTTTACTCAAAACCTAAAAGTTCAAACAGAATGTCAGAAACGTAGTCTATACCGGTCAGTGTCGCATCTGCCTTTCTACTGCCTTTAATTAATCCTAACACGCATGGCTGAAGTATTTACAGGATCCTGAACACCTTGATTATCTGGATTAGGTGTGTTTGATTGGTGTAAGTCATGTGACACAGGATGGAGATGTGCGGTTTATGATGTCATGCTACGTTACAAGCGCCGGCTTGTTTGCACTTCCAGGAATTACACACAATATTACACAATACTCACACTTTCTCTACTCAAACCCTCATTTATACACAAATATACAGTTCGATAATGTATAGAATCTGATAGATTTAGTATCCGCTTCTATTTAATAGGATTAAAATTGGAAAGTTTGATGGCGTACTGTGACTTATGTTCAAATATAAAC
This sequence comes from Silurus meridionalis, assembly GCF_014805685.1. Classification (NCBI taxonomy): domain Eukaryota; kingdom Metazoa; phylum Chordata; class Actinopteri; order Siluriformes; family Siluridae; genus Silurus; species Silurus meridionalis. The sequence continues at coordinate 4,941,460 of NC_060888.1, read as the reverse complement.
TTCACTTGCCGTTCTTATCTTAAAATGATTGACTTAATAAATTTTTTTTAAGCCTATCCTTAAGCTCGATCGTATCTCTCCATGTGCAAACTGAAAGCTTGGTGAATTTAGTTTGCGCTTGATTACAGCACTATGAAAGAATTTAAATGGATTTGCAACCATGTTCGCAAAACACGTCAAGTCCAGGTTAACGGACGTGTACTGCAGTACAAGCGCTTTCTCTGAGATTAGATTATCTTCATATACTTCAATGTTAGATGCATATCAAGCGGCACAGCAAGAGAGGCGAAGAGAAAGATATAAACTGCTGTCACTGAAAAAATCCCAAGTCTCATCGACTCAGGACGCACGTGATCTAGTTTACTGAAAAGATGTTCTATTTGATTGCGTGCTTTGTTTTTGCCTCATTGTTCCTCTCCACAGCACGTGTTAAAGCAAAGTTACACCCATGATCTTTGCTCATGGGGCTCAGGTTTAAACATTTTTCAGTATAAACAGCCAGTAATTCTTTTGTTCCTGTCCTTCAAAGGGTTGTTGGGGGTCATGGGGGGTCAATTCAATGATTCAACACGCAATACTTGTAATGGTAAAGACTTTGGCTTCCCTGAAAATCAGATCTTATAGTCTTACAGTCACCTTAGCATAAAATTTGTACTTGCTTTATGAACATCCCATTCCACAATTTGCTCTTATAATTACCTCCACTCTTCTGGAACGATGATTTGCTACATTTTGGCGTGTAGAAATGTGTACTAATTTATCCACAAGTGTGTTCAAATTCATTCCAAAGGTGTTGCATAGGGTTCTGTAGAAGGCTTCTCAAGATCTTCCACTCCAACCCATGTAAACCATATCTTCATGGACCTGGCCTTGTCCACAGGAGCACTGTAATGCTGGAAGAGGTTTGAGTCTTCTAGTTCAAGTGAAGGAAAAATGTAATGCATCCTATACAATTGTGAGTCTGTAACTCTGTGGTAGCTGTTTATAGAGGAACCATATTTAGCTGGAAAGTCAGGTGTCCCAATACTTTTGTCCTTATTATGCATCTTGCTTTCAGATTGTTTAGCATTTCGTGGTTGAAGTATATGGTTTAAACACTGATACCAATACATTTTTTGTAAGAATGATTATAAAAAGTGATCCTAATTTATGAAGCTCTACTTTTTCAGGGTTTTTCAAGATTTTTCCAAATGCATTAAACAGTCATTAGTAGATTAATTGTTAGGAAAAGGCAGTGGAGGACTTATAACTTCAATACATTTCAAAGTCAGATATCTTAACTTTACTACATTTTGCGAAATCGTCGTTCCTTTTATTTATTAACGCATAAAAACGTAACTGGTCACACACGCAGCAAAGCCACCAATCAGGATCGAGCGCTCGGTTTTAAACTTGTTTTGATCGCCAACATACAGTTCGACAGCGAGCAGAACATTTTGGGAAAAATAAACGATGGAAGAAACTCCAGACTCGAACTCGACGCAACCTCCACGGCCTTATTTTTGCTATTTCTTATTAAGTTGATGAGAAAAAAAGTTTTGTGCTCATGATAATTTGAATAGATATTAATCAGTGTTTGATATTAATAGATCAGTGTCCTGAGAGTAACATTAGAGTCTTTTCACATAAACTGATTTGATTAAGTCTTGTGATAAAAAATATATAATATATAGGGGATATTAAATTATATAAGCAATTATAGTACTTTGGATACTTAAGTACATTTAAAGGCAAAGACTTTTGTACTTTTACTCAAGTTTAAATGGAGCATTTTTTCACTAATATTTTACCTACAGTATCTCAAGTCCAGGGTTTGTGTACTTCATTCGTCAGTGGTAATAGAAATTTGATACTGATCTGGGGTTCATCTTTAGCTCAGATCTCATCTCTAACAAACATGCAGAGATCAGGGCAGCAGTCTGCCCAATATATATAAGTGGCATAAGATAATGTCATGAAAAGACTTGTGCAACAAACTTCAGGAACACTGAAGATACTCCGAGTTGAATGCATGCTGCAAGCCACGAGGTGCCGAGCACAAAGTCCAAAACAAATGGACACCCGCAGTAAAGTAAGTGTTTTTTTCTTCCTGGCGTCAGCACATTAACTATTCTATTGCTCTACCACAGATGAGTCACACAACCACACAGTAACACAAACTCCACTCAATATTCTCCACTACTACATTAACACTATACAGTAACCAGAGACTAAGCAAAGTGCTGAACTAAAACTATTTAATATTATATATTCATATCGCTGTTCACCATGAAGCCTGAGCACCTGCTGGCAAGTTTGAATGAAACTTTCGATTTTATATACCTGTTTTATTAAGAAATAATACTACATGAGTGCAGCCTGTTTCAAAAATGTATTTGCATTACACAAATCTTAAATTCTTTCAATTTAAATTATTAAAATGTTTACACCAGTGTTCAATTCTCCGTTCTGATTAAACAGAAGATGCCGATTTGTTTTCTATCTGTATTTGTTCTTTAGACATTTGTATAGCAAACACATCGTGTGATCCAGAGTCTAAGAACTTACAGATTTTTAAAGAGCGTAAAAAGTTGAGTAACAAAGTAATTAGTGGGAATAGTCACAGGAATGAATTCGTGACGACGGACTTTGTGCTTTCCGGTTATTAACTTCCAAGAGAGAAAAAGCGAGAGGGAGAAAAAGGAGAGAAAATAAAGAAAGAGACAGAAAGAATGATAAAAAAGGGAGAGAGCAAGATACAGAAAGAGAGATTCAGAGTGGGGGAGCAATAGAAAGAGAGAACAAGAGAGAATGACACAGAGGGAGAAAGAGAGAGAGAGAGAGAGAGAGAGAGAGAGAGAGAGAGAGAGACAGAAAGGGAGAGCAAATTAAATTGAGAACAAGAGGGAGAGAGCGAGACAGAGAGACATTTACATTATATTTGTGACTTTCATTTATCTCATTTATAAAACTGAGCAGTTATGGGGTTAAGGGCTTTGCTCAGGGGCCCAGAAGTGGCATCTAGGATTTAAACTCACTACCACCTCCCTTTTGGGTGGAAGAGAGAGAGAAAGAGACAGAGACAGGTAGAGAGACAAAGAGAGAGAGAGAGAGAGAGAGAGAGAGAGAGAGAGAGAGAGACACACAGAGAAATATAGGAGGAAGAAAGAGAGAGCAAGGGAAAGACAGACAAAACGAGAGAGAATTTTTATATACATATATATATATATATATATATATATATATATATATATATATATAGAGAGAGAGAGAGAGAGAGAGAGAGAGAGAGAGAGAGAGAGAGAGAGAGAGAGAGTGAGAGAGAGTGAAAGAGAGAGAGAGAGAGAGAGAGAGAGAGAGAGAGAGAGAAAAGAGTCTTGTGAGTAAATGACTTTATAGCAGCTGTAATGTAAGTGATGACAGGAGCTACCTGACTTGCGAGCGTGAAATGTAACTATAAATGTTTAAAAAGTAATAATGGCTGCTGTAATAAAGGAGGAATAAACACTTCTCAGGCTGACCGGTTGTTAAAGGATGATGATTAGCTTCAAAGAGATGAGCTTAACTCTGGTGCTTTATTTCATATAAGGGGTACCAAAACTTGTAAGCGGCACACACACGTACTCCATATAAATCTGTCCATGATCCTGAGTTCGCCTTTTTTTAAGACATCAATGTAAGCGATGCAGCGGCACTTTAGTCTTTACGTTAAGACCGGCATCAACTAATTCAACTAATGTCGTCCTTTAAACTGCTGATTCGGGCTTCTGTCGTAAATACGGTTTTACACCTGCAATGCACTCTGGGATGCTCGTTCCTTCATAATATCACAATAAAAAAAATCTGGCTTTTTAAAGGTGAAATCTGGGAGGTTTGAAACTATAACTACAATATGTGCCCCCGTGACATTAGAACACCCACACACACACACACCCACACCCACACACACACACACAAATAAGAAAAAAATATCATTATACACAACACAATATAATGATCTTGTAAAGAGCCGAGAACACAATGTGCTCATGTGAAGGTCAAAAAAACACAGACACTGGAAAAGCTGAGACAGGGAGATAAGGGTACATTAAACTTCCTGAAGAGAAGCTGCGTGTGTGTGTGTGTGTGTGTGTGTGTGTGTGTGTGTGTGTGTGTGTGTGTGTGTGTGTGTGAAAGCAAGTGAGAGATGTGTCTGTTCAACACTAGATCAGCACAAATCCCTCCCACATGGCTAACAATACCCAGAACAAAGGTGTGTGTGTGTGTGTGTGTGTGTGTGTGTGTGTGTGTGTGTGTGTGTGTGTGTGTGTGCTGACTGGGAATAAAAGTACTTTGCACAAACAGCTGAGCGTGAATGGAGGAAAGAAGAAAAAGAAGAAAGGAAGGAAAAGAAGGAAAGCGGAGCGATTAAAGTAAGGGTTCGCTCAGGTTTCCAGGAAATTCACAAGAGGAGCAGATACACACACAAACACGTCCATTTCAGCTGTTAAGTGTCCCACGGTTGACTCACAGAGCCTGCCAGAGGACTTATGAATGCTTGTTTACATGTGTGTGTGTGTATGTGTGTGTGTGTGTGTTCATTCAAAATAAGCTTGTGCGCACACAACAGCCGAATAAAGAAGCCCCACCAGCAAGTTAAACATTACAGAGACACAGATCTCTAAAAACACCGGACCAAAGTAAAACATCCAGGAGTTTAACAAGACAACATGAGAACACACACACACACACCAACCTATCAGCCCTGTTAGTGACTGTAATCTCTCACTTCAGTCTGACAGACTGGAGGGCAGATAAGTCACAGGAGCTTTTTAAAAATCTTAATATGAAAATCTGAAACATTTGTGTATATGCAACGTTCGCACACACACATACACGCTCATATACGCTCATACACACTCACACACACACATACACGCTCACACACGCTCATACACACTCACACACGCTCACACACGCACATACACGCACATACACGCTCACACGCGCTCATACAGGCTCACACACGCACACACGCTCACACACACACATACACGCTCATACACGCTCACACACGCACACACACGCTCACACACGCACATACACGCACATACACGCTCATACACGCACATACACGCCACACGCACACACACGCTCATACACGCATACACACGCTCATACGCTCATACACGCATACACGCCACACGCCATACACTCACATACACGCCATACACGCCACACGCACACACACGCCACACGCATACACGCACACACGCCACACGCCATACACGCGCATACACGCCACACACACACATACACGCCACACACGCATACACACGCACACACGCCATACACGCATACACGCCATACATGCTCACACGCACATACGCTCATACACACGCATATACACGCCATACATACGCATATACACGCTCATACACACTCACACTCACATACACGCTCATACACGCACATACACGCTCATACACGCTCATACACTCACATACACGCTCATACACGCTCATACACACGCACTTATACGCTCATACACGCTCATACACGCACATAAACACACATACACGCTCATACACACGCACGTACACGCTCATACACACGCACGTACACGCACATACATGCACATACACACTCGTACACACGCGTACACGCTCACACACGCTCACACATGCTTGTACATGCTCCTACAAGCTCCTACACACTTGCATAACTTTCCCAGATTCACTGCCAGGAGACTCCAGGTAACATGGCAATGAGGGAAATATTTGGCTGAGGGGAAAAAAACATCACCACGGCAACAAATCCTGCTTTGGCCTCTCAGGCTTTCATTTGTTCACTCTCTCTTTCTTTTTTACTTTGCCTTACTGGCTTTCTTTCCATCACACGTTCTTGCCTTTCTGTCCGTCTGTCAATCTCTCATTCTGTCTGTCGTATTGTCTGTGTGCCATTTGGTATTTCGGTTCGTCTGTCTGTTAGTGTGTCTATCATTCTATCAGTTGGTGTATTAATCAGTCAATCTGTTCGGTCTGCCAATCAGACTGCTGTTAAAACATCTGTATGTCTGTCTGTCACCCTGTCTGTAGATCTGTCAATTAATCTGTAGGTTACTTTGTCTGTCTGTAGGTCACTCTTTCTGTCTGTAGGTGAGTTTCTCTGTCTGTCTATGTCTGTAGGTTTGTCTGTATTCATGTTTATTTGTGGTTTTATCGATTGGTCAGTCTGGCTGTCTGATACCAAGCAACCCCTCTGTCTGTCTGTCTGTCTGTTGGTCACTCTTTCTGTCTGTAGGTGAGTTTCTCTGTCTGTCTATGTCTGTAGGTAGGTCACTCTGTCTGTAGGTTTGTGTGTATTTATGTCTATTTGTGGTTTTATCGATTGGTCAGTCTGGCTGTCTGATACCAAGCAACCCCTCTGTCTGTCTGTCTGTCTGTTGGTTTGTTGTTCTGTCTATTCAATTCATTTTTATTCGTATAGCACTTTATACAGTGGACATTGTCTCAAAGCGGCTTTATAGATAAAGTGGTTAAAAGGTTGCATAAAAGATGTGTAAGTTTATAGCCTATATTTGTTCTTTATAATTGTTTATCCCTAATGAGCGAGCCAGTGGCGACTGTGGAAAGGAAAAACTCACTGAGATGATATGAGGAAGAAACTTTGAGAGGAAGCAGATTTAAAAGGGAACCCATTCATTACATTTCTATTGTTGAGGTGTGTAGTAATGGGTGTATTAATGCAGAACTATTTATGCAACTGGTGGTCCTGAGTCTGAATCTGTTTCTCTTATTATTTGGCCTCTCTGTCTGTATACCAGTCTGTCTCTTGTAGGTCCGTGAGACCGTCAGTCAGCTTGTTTTCCTGTGTCTTTGTCAATCTGCTGTTTATTCTATCAGTCTGTCTAGCCAACCTCTCTCTGTGTTTCTCTGATATTTTATTTGTCTGTCTCTTTCTCTCTCTCTTTGTCATCATTCTGTCAGTCAGGCATCAATCTGTCCTTTTCTGTCTGAAACGTCTTTCACGCTCCATGACTTGATCTCTTCATCACGGTATTTCTATCAACTTTTTCTTCATTTCTCTATCTCTCCCTCATTTTGTGGCCGTTCTTCGTTTAAGTCCTCTCTTTCTTCATTCAGCTGAATATTTTGGTTTATTAAATGTATCGCAGTGCTACGCTTATATGTATAAATGTTCAAATGATAAATCAGAAGGCAAATCTGTCGCTCTTCTTCCATCGCTACCAGCACATGGAGTCAGCTGACCACATCACCTGCGCAGACGCCCTGAGACATCATGACAAAACAAATCTATTACTCTATTCACAATACATTACCCATCATCCAACAGTTTCTTTGCTTCTAAAGGCCTATCTGGGAATAAGCTAGGGATGAAAAGGGAATAACATGGGAATAACATGGGAATAAAAGCTCAGCTCCTCCTTATAATAAAGGCTTCTACCTCCTAGTGCACTTGGAGACCTATTTGGGATGCAACCATTGGAAAATTAAAGATGTTGATTTGAAGTTTTTTTCCTCTTTAATTGAATTTGTCACTTGTCTTCTGGTTTATTAAAACGTTTAGAAGTAGAAGAGAAAAGTTTCAGGGGAAGAAAAGAGACGTTATTGATGTGTCCGAGGACTGAAGGTGACTCACCGCTTTCAGCTGCTCCAGTCGGTCCTTCATGGTTGTCTTTAGCTCGTGAGGGACACAGGTGTTCAGTAAAAACAAGTAAATAAATAAATAAGATAAAATAAAAGAGGGAAGAATTGGAGAGAGCGCAGAACTCAGCAGCTGGGAAGTGAAAAAAAAATCCCGAGGCTGGAAAAGAAATGTTCCTCTTGTCTCCCTCAGGCTCAAGTCTTCCTCCTCCAAGTCCACTTTTCCCACAAACGCTCCATATAAATGGCTCCTGTGCTCAAAACCAGGAGGGTTTTTCTGTCTAAACCTATAAATCTGTCCCCTCTGAGGATTAACACAGTTGTGTATGTTTAATCTCTCTCTCTCTCTCTCTCTCTCTCTTCCTCTGTCTCTCCGTAATCACAATCCTCTAAACCCTGTGCCTCCGCGCATGCGCAGAACACACCTATGCAAACCGCTTTCTTGCTGAACACGCCCTGTTTGTGATAGCCTACCTGTGTGTGTGTGTGTGTGTGTGTGTGTGTGTGTGTGTGTGTGTGTGTGTGTGAGAGAGAGAGAGAGAGAGAGAGAAAGAGACTGAGTGACGTTATTCCTTGTAACAGGTGACACACATGAAAATTTACCTGACCTTTCTTTTAGATCAGCTTGCTGTGTGTGTGTGTGTGTGTGTGTGTGTGTGTGTGTGCGCGAGAAAAAGAGAGAGGGAGAGAGTAAGAGAGAGGAACTACATTATTACTACTGACATAATTCCTCTTCCTCTCCTTTTTTTTTTCTCACTGAGTGTGTTTGTGTGTCTGTGTGTGTGTGTGTGTGTGTGTGTGTGTGTGTGTGTGTGTGTGTGTGTGTGTGTGTGTGTGATGGAAATCATTATTACTACTGACACATAAATCCCCTTCCTCTCATTTTGTTCACCAATACATTAACCATTACAGCACTTTACAGAGCTGCTATTCATCACACACACAGAGATCACACAACATTTGTTTATTAGGTTAAAAATGACCCACTCTTCCTTACAAAAGCATTCTAGAGCCTTCAGACTGTAAGAGTATTTTCTCCCTCACATCAGGACCACTTGCAGATTCTCAGGTCTGATCTCTGGTTAGGTCATGATCTTTTTGTGTTAAGACATTTGTTGATTTGGATGAAGGATTCGGGCGATTTTTCCTTTTCATCTTAAATTTCTGATCAGCAGACACCTGTAAGTTTAGCATTAAAATCAGCTGATATTTGAAGCTTTTTGTGATTACTAAATATTTAATAACTACTTTGTGAAACTTGATAAAAGCCCAAGTGGACCATAACACATTTCACCACCTGGTCCAGGGTGGTTTAAACTTGGGTTTTTTTTTTTTCTTTTTTTAAAATAAAGGCTTAGCCACAATGTATAATTGGTATCTGAAATTAAAATATATCTATCAAATGCAATAATAATGCAATGTATGTGTGTGTTTGTGTATACAGTATGTCTATACTAATATATAGTACTATATATATATATATATATATATATATATATATATATATATATATATATATATATAGTTATATAGTTATATATTGTTATATATAAGAAATTGTGATTAACATACATCTTACATACATACATACATACATACATACATACATTCTTACACTTATTTGGTCAATTTACACTGACCGTAGTCAATTAATTATTTTTGTTATACATATATTTACATCCTTCTCTGCAGTTTGTTAACCTTCTGGTAGATGCATTTCAAAGTGCATATCATTGACGTGTACTTCTACTAGACAATGACAGTAAATTTCTATTTCTCAGTGTGCAGTATGATCTTTACAGATATATGATATGAACATATGGGTTAGAGTGGACGATCTTGAGAGGCCAGCTATAGAGCTTTGACCTCAACCTCAACAATTTTGGGATGAATGTGAACTCTGACTGCATGTCAGAAATGGGCTTTTGTATCTAGAGACAATAAGACAAAGCATTTCTTGCAAAATGCAGTTTATTGATGTGTACTTGTACTGGGCAAAGACAATAAAGTTCTCTCTCCATCTATTCTCACTATGACCGTAACATGCTACATCATGCATATGATCTTTTCATAAAAGAACCATAAGCAATACAGTTTTACAACAACAGAAACACATTATCAGTATAAAAAACTAAAACAATTGATATTTACAGTAATAAATCGTACCGGAACCATGCCGGTGGAAAAACGAAATCAGATGAGGGGATTTAGCGCCCCCTCGTGGCAAACCTTTACCGCCTTTTTTTTCCTAACCCCTCCATTATTAGCATTTAGCGAGGTTCCTCACAGAAAAGTATTTTTTGGTCTTCACCTTGAGTAGTAAACAAGTAGTTCTTTGTTACTCTACTTCTTGTTATAAAAATATAAGCAACATTTACTCTCTAATCAACTACATTTACAATTCAATATATGTACTTTTTACTTCACTATATTCTGACAATGACCATTAACCAATTACATCTTCATCGGTTTATATATTCTGCAGAAAAGTCGATATTTACTTTCATTTTATTTGTCCGTTGAGTAGTAAAGGTTCTTCTATTTTGTGACATGATACTGTAATTGTATTTGTTAATTAAAGATACTGTTTTGAAAGATTGCTTTACTTCTTCATTTTTTTTTTTTGACCGATGTTTGATTCTTGTTACATTCTGGCATGTTGAAGTGGTTGTTGTGTTGATTTTGGTTAGTGCAGTGTTCAGGTGTACTATTTGATTTGTATTTAAGGAAATAGATCCTCACAAATCACCTGTCCCGGGTTCGAGGGACCTTTGAGCCTACGTTCCATATAAATCAAATGGTATTTTCAAATCAGACACTCTAAGACTTTTACTCAAGTCAAATTGGAATTGTTGACTTGTAATAGAGTACATTTTGCAGTTTGGTAATTAGACTTTTACTTATGTAAGTGAAGTTCGGTTAGAGAGGAGTTGCTAGGAGAGACAGTAGAGCAATTACCGTGCTTGAGTCATGAGTCAACACCAAGGTTATGAAGGAGTGTCTTTTTATAATTTATTAATAATTGGGTGCTTGGGATGACTGTAGAAAATACCAAACACCAACTTGAGATAAAAATACACCATATAATGGAAAAAGTATCGGGACACCTGACTTTTTCCACCTTCTTCCCAAACTGTTACCACGAAGCTGAACACACACAGTTGTATAGGATGTCTTTAGAGCATAAAATTTGCCCCTCCACGTAAACTAGGAGACAAAAACCTGTTCCAGCATGACAATACCCCTGTGCACAAAGCCAGCTCTATGAAAGTATGCTTTACATAGGATGACATGGAAGATCTTGAGGGACCTGCGATAGAGCTCTGACCTCAACCCTATCGAACAATGAATTGGAATGAAGACTAGTGCACCTCAGGCCTTCACACCTCACCTACATCAGCACTTGAATTTACTAACACCCTTGTGGATGATCAAGCAAATTCTCACAAACACTCCAAAATCTAGTAAAACATCATCCCAGGGAGTGAAGGTTTTTATTGGTAGGAAAATGCAGGTGTTAATGTGGAATTTGTGTTTAAAAAGCATTTACCAATCCTTAGGGGGAGGTGTCCACAAACTTTTGCTATTATAGTGCAAGTCAGAATGTAAATAAAAAGTTTATGCTTTTCCTTACATTAGAAATGGGCTTCTGGATCTAGTGAAAACAAGACAAAACATTTTTTACCCCCAAGATATGAAACAGATCTGACAAAACAAAAAAGCAGTTCAATAAAGTTGCCAATCGGGTAAGATAAGTTTCTACCGGCAAATAAATGCAGTCATTGCACTTTTCAACATAATATTCACACAAATATCAAATTTGCATTGCCCTTATATTTTCATGCAGGAAGAGATCAGTGATCAAGTTCAGATATTATTTATGGAGCAGGCTGGATCAGAGTCGCTTCTATAACCTGTTTATTTATGACATTGACACATCAAATGGTTTTCCCAGGTACACAGTGGAATATTATATAGATTGAAAGTGGAGTTTCTTTTGCTCCACCAAAAATGTACTCCATAATAGATCTAAAGCTTTAATTCTCTCTCTATAAATGGCTCAAAACATTAAACCAAGACGATGCATTTACCAAACGAACATACAGTTAGGATAACTCCTAAAGTCCACATTCACAGATGCAATATGCAAAAATACTTCCAAAAGCTACACACAGAATACCAGCGACATTCATAAGCAGGCAATTCTGATTTGCATAAACTGTGGTTACTCAGGATTATTTGTGGCAGGCATATTACAAAGCCCTCCATGGTTCTAATGCTTACCGATGAAATGGTAAATTCCATGAGGTAATTTGCAAAGGCAAAAAAGCTATACCTACATCAGCAGAAAGCCTTAAGAAAACACGTAGTATTGATGAAATAAAAGGAACGAGCCACAAGGTGTACTGAGAATGTTTTTATTCAAAGTTGTTCTCCAAGTGCTTAACGCCACACAGAGAGGGAGAGTAAGCACTGCGACACTCGATCATGCGCTGATGAGTGCGTAATGCACATGTCTGTAAGTAAACGCGTGAATGTGTCCTAAAGCGAGTCTGAATGGTGGAGTCAACATGAGCATGTCTACAAGTCAACAAGCACGTCACTGTTTATTCAGTCTGAAAACACAAAAACTTAACATTTTGAAAAATAAAAATATCTGAGCGCTGGGGGTTACAGTAAAAGGGGAATTGAGGAAGATCAGGGGTGGGGGGGAATAGGGGGCTAACTCCAATTGCTGAGGAAACCCAGCAACGCCACAAGGAAAAAAGGTCTAAAGGGTGACAGGTTAGAGATCATCGTCCTCATCTGGGAGAGCTGTTTCTGATGCCACCTAAAAAGACAAACAAGTTTGATTATTTGTGTTCAATCATACTCAAAAGTTAGTACATTGTCTAATCATTGTGCTATTTCAGAAGGTAGGGGTGTACTTACTTTCAGGTCATGCTCATACTGTGCAGCAAGTGATGGGTCCATGGCAATTTCTGGTGGGGCGAGGGCAGGCATCTCCACAAACTCCAAGTTGGGATCTCCGATCAGCTTTCGTGCAAGCCACAGGAACGGCTTCTCAAAGTTGTAATTACTCTTGGCTGAGATGTCGTAGTACTGAAATGAAAATGGACAAAATGGCACTTTTCAGAAATGCACCGGACTTGAACAGAAAGAAAAAACTACACAGTAAAACACTGTTCTACAGCAATGATCCAACAGTTGAATCTATATTCAGTACTGACAATAATCAAGGACAGAGCTGACCAGCATATGTTCTATACCTGTAGGTTCTTCTTGCGGTGGAACACGATGCTCTTGGCTTTCACCTTCCTGTCCTTGATGTCGACTTTGTTGCCGCACAGCACAATGGGAATGTTCTCACACACGCGCACCAAGTCACGATGCCAGTTGGGAACATTCTTGTAAGTCACACGAGAGGTCACGTCGAACATAATGATTGCACACTGAGCTGGAGACGAGAGAAGAAAGATGTTCATACAGCACATTTCAACACGTGTGCGCTAAAAACTCAAGTCATTCCTAAACCATAAGAAAGGACAATACCTTGAATGTAGTATCCGTCTCTCAGGCCTCCGAACTTCTCCTGTCCGGCTGTGTCCCACACATTGTATTTGATGGCGCCTCTGTTAGTGTGGAAGACCAAGGGATGCACTTCAACACCCAGAGTTGCTGCAGGAAACCATGAGAATTAGTTGAGTTAGAAGCATTTCACAAGTTAATTTATTACATTTAACTCCATGGCTAAGTAAGACATCATGCAATAAGAGCATTTGTCACATGTACATGACAGCAGAGTGACATTTTATCTGGTCATATCTCAAGCTTGCCAAGAAGCTATCCTGTGTGGTAAACAGAGTCAGTCATAAATCACCTGCAGAGAAGGGCCTTACTCAAGGGCCAACAACAGCAGCTTGGTGGTGCTGGGGCTTAAACCACAACCTTCAGATCAGTAACCTAGAAACTTAACCACAGAGATACAACATCCCACTGATTTGTAAAAATACTCGAGTTATTCAAATGGCTTACATACCAACATATTTCTTTTCAAACTCTCCTGTCAAGTGTCTCTTCACAAAGGTGGTCTTTCCCGTGCCTCCATCTCCTACGAGAACCAGCTGTGGATAAACAGTTACATAAACAGTCCAATCATCATTTCAAATTGACAACTCATCAAATAATGCAAATGGAAAACATTTGAGCATTGCCATTAGAAAACCAAGGAATAAACAATGATCTTGGATGAAAATTCCCATGCTTGGAGCAGGGACAGAAACCTGTGTAGCTATAAGATTGAACAATCTGCTCTTAAAAGACAAAACTTCACATAGATGTGTTTCAATCATGCAAATATTTTAAATTAGAATTTAATACCCAAAATAGGAAGTGTATGAGGTTTACCTTAAACTGAACCTGTGGGTCGTTTTCTGCCATTGTTGAGTGTGTGATAAGTTGTGACTCAGCAGCGGGACTCTGTTAGAAAGAGAGGGACGAGAGGGAGGAAGAGAAATAGATGGGGAGAGAGATGGCGGGAGGGTTAAAAAAAGCGCACACAAATGGGGCCTAAGCTCCAAATCCAGGATCAGAGTTTCCTAAAAAGCTCCATGGCCTCATATTGTGCATTACTGACTGAATAGCGTTACAGGCCGTGGGCAGCGTGCATACGTGCGCGGTCACAGGCAACGTGCGCGCTCACGCAGAGTCACAGATTAGTAAATGCGTGTGAATGTCAGCAAACACGCCGGAATCAAAACTATCATAGGCCTTTAACACTAAAACCAGATACGGCTCGATCATAAAGACCAGCTCCTCCAGCCCGTGCCCGCACTTTTCCAGCTTAAACTGGAACAAAACCAGCTTCCCATAATGCTAACACGCTAATTATGCTAACACCAAAAGGCTCTACGCTAAAACAAAAAACATACACTAGGCCTCGAACGTTTTAGTTCGTCATGCCAAACAAGTAAAACATCCCAAAATAGTTTAAATAATACTACATAAATATACATAAACCAAAATTATGAGAAGTATTTTCTTGAGATGCTAAGCTCCATCCAAGCTAATACCACGCTAAATGATGTAGCTAACACACAACGCCTAGCCTAAAAAAAAAATACAAGAAAACTACTGAAATACATGTACGCCATTACGGTCATCTCCGTTACCGGGATAAATGATGTATTTCTATGTGAGAGCTGAACACTTCGTGGTAAAAATGTAGACTACAAATCCAGGACAGGTCTTACATGCTAACGCTCCTTGTTCCGCGCGACGCGTTGCGAAGAAAAGAGCAAATGGCAGCGCCCGCGCGGGAGTCAGCGCGCGCCGCTCACATAAACGCTTCCGGTCGCGTCACGTGACACACCGCTGAGATGTGAGAGGGAGGGGTGGTTGAGGAAGGGGGGGAAAAAAGCGCGCGCTCTCGTGGCGTGTGCATGTCCACGTGTTTTTATATTAGTTCGTTGTAAAAAAAAATATATATATATATATTTATATATATTTTACCATCTTCTGAAACTCGTCGGTTGTCACTCAAATGGCTGCCATCTTAGCCGCCCTGTTGGTTTCAGGGGCTATGTAGCTACTTCATGTCGCAAGTCTCCGGATGACGTCATACTCAGGCTAATTAGCATATTCATCAAATCGTCGCTATTATTAGATTTATAGATAACAGACGCATTTATTTGTCACATCTACATCACAGCACAGTGATAGTCTTTACACTTGCAGTGTCAGCTGTGATACATCACCCCTGGAGCAAATAGGGCTAAGGGCCTTGCTCAAGGGCCCAACAATGGCAGTGTGATGCTGCTGGAGCTTGAACCACCGACCCTCCGATAACCCAGAGCCTTAACCGTTAAACTACTAGTTCCCCATTCAGTTAAATTTTATTTTATTTACATTTCTATAGCACATTTAATAATGGTTAATGTCCCATAGCATTTTTACAAAAGTAAATGGATTATGACTATACATTATATAGTAAAAAAATTTCCTCTACCAGTTTTATTTGTATAGTGCTTTAATATTAGCCATTGTCCTATAGCTTTAGAAAATTTAGATTTTGTATAAAAATGTTAAATTTACAAAAACATAAAATAATATAATATAATATATTATAATTTACATTAGCAGTTCACTACCTATTTTATTTCAATAGCACTTTTTACAATGGACATTGTCATACAGCAGCTTAACAGAGGCAAAACATTTACAAATATACATTTTACATTTAGAAAAATATAACATAACATAACATAACATAACATAACATAACATAACATAACATAACATAATTTATCAGGGTCCCCAACCGCCGTGCTGCAGACCAGTACCAGGCTGTGGATCATGTATTCATTTATTCACAACACAGTGTTTAATTTTTAAAATGACCAATTCTGTCTATGTCAATTTCATGCACTTGTTGCACTTGCAGTTTTAAACTATGCATTGATAAATCTTGCTATGATACTGAATAATAGTGAGTTGATTTCCATTTTCATTACATTTGTAATAATTAAATCATATAATGTGTATACTAGTAATATGTCATACACGTTATGGTGTTTAGTTATGTGCAAAGTCACCAACTTGAAATCTGATTTTTAAAAGCAACAGATTTAATCAAGGTAGTGTTTAGGCCAGCATAGAAAGCTGAAGTGACCCCACTCGAGGAAGCATTATTCACGCTAGTGAGCGCCAGGTGGCTGTATGTTGGCATGCAACACATTTTATCGACAGTAACTATATGACAAGTGTTAATTTCCTCATGTGTCCACTAACACTTTTTTACATTTGGCAGTACAGTAAGGCTAATAGCAAAGACATATTACATTTTTTTTTTACCTTGACGAAGTTTATGTATGAAAACCACACAATCTGCCACTTTTCTCCAGCTTACTAAATAAGCACTGCAAGTGTTCTTGCATATTCGATGAATATGGCTGGAACATGACATGTAAATCAAACAACCGAATAAATAATGAGCCATAAGCTACATTTTGCCCAAGACTCTTTTCTCATTAGGGCTGGCTATTCAGTACACAAATGTACTATAACAATAGTGTCCACTCCACCAATAGAGGCAAATAAGAGACAAATTGGAGACAAAGTAGATTTTCTGAAGGAATGTAATTATTTGTATGATTGTATGATTGTATGACAAAGCACTTTTGTACGTCGCTCTGGATAAGGGCGTCTGCTAAATGCCACAAATGTAAATGTATTGCAGTAGTGCTTTAAATGACGACAGGAACTCAGCTTATTGGTGTTCCACAACACTATATGCAACTGTAATACATTTTTATTTATTTATTTATAACCAAAATCTTTTCATATGTGCTTGTATCCAAACATAATCAGCTGATAACACACCACTTCTATGTTAACGATTGCTATAACGTCCACTTACTTGTGTTTTATTCACACACACACACACACACACACACACACACACACACACACACACACACACACACACACACACACACACACCATATCTATGACACAAGTAAATAAAATTTACATTACACTATTGATTTGTTGCTGGTATTCAGAAATAATACAACAAATGTTGCTATTCGCTGAAATTCAAAGAAATTTTATTGCATTATTTAGTATGAATACTTCATACTTTTTAAAAATCTTTTTGAGGCTCCATCCAACCCACCCATGGGGCCATGTCATTCCCCTCCATTCCTTGTATAACACTTTATGTTGTAGTTACTGACTATACACCGTATTTGATGATCTTTAACAAATAATGAATGGGTTTCGCTGGATCTGGAGTGTAGGTTAGAAAAACTGGGCAAAAGGTTGAAACTCACCCCAAATAGCACAATAGTTAATCAGAAATCAGCATATGACATAACAGAGCACTTATTCACATGTAGGAGGAATGTAGTATAGCCAAACCACCTACTGGCACGTTTCTTTTGGTGGGGGGAAGGAAACTCATACAGACCTAAGCAGGAAAGTGCAACTCCACACAGACCTGGTTGACCTGATTTGAGATGAGGCAGCCTTTAATAAAAACATTTAGCATCTGGAATCAAACATCTACCTTTGTACGACCAGAAGTCTCTGAGGAGCTACAGACACACCTTGAAGTTGACCTTATTCTAACCTAACAGACACTAAACGAGCTCAGGAACAAACCAAGAATCCTTACATTGCTACCTGATATACTACGATGCTATCCAGGCTTTATAAATGATGAAGAAACACTACAGCACACAACACTTAAGATAGTGTAAATGGCTCTGTTTTGCTTAATAATGTACTGTGATTTGATAATTATTAAATTACAGTATACTACCCCATACTGATCACCATTCTTTAAGACTCCTGGGTAGGGTAGGCAATGTCTCGACCTATGATATTTTTTAATCAGAATGTCTATTTATGTATTCTATTTCGTATAACTACTGTGTTGTTTTGTGACTAAAGCTGATCATGAGAAATACACGAGAACTAAATTGCACATGTACTGCAATGTGCCTGTAAAATGGCAATAAACGAACTTGAAAAACATCAATTAAAACCAACATAACACAAAACTAACTACATGCAGTGAACATGTGTAACAATATTTAGTGCAAACTACAGAACACAATCAGACAATAAATACAGTGACAGTGTACTAATGAACAGTACAGTAAATGTGTGTTAGAGCAAATAAATTGTTCATATAAAAATAAAAACTGTACAAACAAACAAACAGGTGAGCATCCGATCGTAGACATGCACCAGTTTTAGACTGGTTACCTTCTGTCATCTTTTAATCACAGATTGTTTGTGAACTTTCCTCCATTATGTGCAGCACAAGTTCATACACACACACACACACACACACACACACACACACACACACACACACACACACACTCAACCACTACAGCGGAAGTCGTTTTTTTTTTTTTCAGTTCTATCTTCCCTCCTATAGCAGCACAATTGCACCTTATAGCAGTACATCCAAGGTAAGTAACGGTATGCTTTTCTTTTCTCACTTTTCATTTTCGTCTTCCATTTCCCTATAATTAAGGCATATACCTCACGACAAACAAGCACACACTCTACAACAGGGGAAATGATGCAGAGGATGTGAGGTTTAGGTGTGTCGAAACTCAGCTCTGCCATTACTGTGAAGAAAATCATTAATATCCGCATAAGTTTTGCTCGTGAGTTGAAAGTCTCTTTCTTTCAGGTGATGTCTCTCTGTTCAGACCAGAAAGAAGATGGAGAGAGCACCTCCGGCTCCTCAGAAGCCAAAACAGACCGCTATGGATTCCTGCTTGTTAATGGAGACACGAATAATGACAGGTACCAAGCGCACACACACACACACACACACACACACACACACACACACACACACACACACACACACACACACACACACACACGAAGTGCAGAAACTGAGTGGTCAGCGTAGTGAGTGTGTTCAATAAAGTACATTTGTAAAAATCATTCTCAACTGTCACCTTCCATTACTTTTGCTGTTGCTCTCAACATCCTGCCACATTACCATGGTGATATTGGCCCTGTCAGTATGTGGTTTCCTGTTGTGTGTGTGAGTATGTTTATTATGACAGTTGTGCTCTGTACTGTGAGAATCTCAGGGACTTACATTTAAATGCTACCTGTTGCCTTGTTGTGGACAAAAGCAACAGATCCTTTCATTTTCATTTTTGAGGAAAATTTACTGATATCCTTTGTACAACCAAAACTGAATGCCGTATACCTTCCACCATAATGACCCACGTTTGATTGTGTTGCGTACTTTTCATCTTGGGATTTGGGTATACAGAACAAACAGCTGAAATATTACAGCATTCAAGTCATTAGTTATCTTTATTAGAAAGACTTAGGCATACCCATTGACGTGCACTTGTTCCTTTATGTGAACGTGCCACATTTGTGTATTCCTGTGTGACTTGAAACAAACAGCATGTTTGCTTTAACTTAGAATAACTAATTTGTAAATTCACTAAGAAGTTTGAAGAAAATCACAAAACCCAGAGGAAATCCAGAAGGATACAGAGAGCAGGACTGATTCAGAGACCCTGGAGTTGTAGAGGAGCAATGCTACAGTAAATGCTGTAAAAATACTACAGAGTTGAGAAAAATAGAACCAAACAGCAGGAGACCTGAGAATTCATGTCACATTAAATGTTCAGCTGAGTTTGGTGGTAAAGCATTGCAAACCAGTGCAGTGTGTGTATGTAAATATACTGTATACGTGGTAGTATCTGCCGAGTAGGGTGGGTGTTCAAGGGTGGGCTCCGACGATCATCATGCACGAGTTGCTGAATGTTTTCGACATTTTCATTGAGCTTCTTGAAGGTCTTCCAAATCTCTCGTCGTATTTCAGTGATGTTTTTCTGCAGCATCACCATAAACTTGTTAAACCTTGTCAAACGTCTCTATGGCAGATTTGCCTACTTTCATGCAAAGTTTCTTGTTTGCTCTTTGTTCTAACTTGCTGTTCACGCACATGTCAGAATAGCACCAGTTGCACAGCTCCTGATGTACACAGGAGGACGTATTTTGGCACACTGACTTATGAAGGTCGGTGCTCCCTGTGACTGTGCGTGCAGCCTTGTGCTGCCATCTGTTGGCGTGTTACAAAATTAGCCTTAAAATGTTATTTTTTTTATACCACCTCGTATTTGTAGAACATATTGGTGTATTATTTAATAGACATCTATACGGTTTAAACAAATTGTTTGACACATTTTCATTTTAGATTTTCATTTCTAAAATTGGTGTGCTTTCTTATTTTAAAACAATATTGCTGTCACTGGCAACAATGTCATTGTTTTAATTAATTTGTGAGTTGTTATTATTGCTATAGATTTCTCAAAGTATTTGTAATGTCATTATTATGATAGGTTTGTTATAGATTTGAAATAGTGTCAGTGTTTTCACCGATATCTTGTTATCAGCATCTTGTTAACAGCTTATGTGTTTGGTTTGCATGTGTAAAAAAAGACATACGGTAACATCCTTGTGTATTGTCTATTTCAATAGATAATCCTAATACCACAAATATTTTTTTGCCAGACCATATACAGGCAAAATGAATTTCCTTTTAGTAATACTGAATACTGAGTAATACTTTTCTTTACACATACTTGAACCTTTCACTCTTGCTTACATGTTGTACTTGTGTCCCCAGCAGTGATGATCCCTGTCCTGAGTTGGTGAGACACCGTGAAATGAAATGGATAAGCCTTATGAGCCAATGGGATCAGGTACTAGAGAAGAAGCACAGTAAGGTATGTTAATGGGGAGAGAATACAAAAATGTATCACCATCACCATCATCACCACCATCATCATCATCACCATCCTCTTTTGACTACAGATTAAAGCTCAGTGTCAGAAGGGCATCCCAGCATCTGTCAGGATCAAGTGCTGGCCCCTGCTTTGTGGAGCGAAACAGAGGAAAGAGAATAATGAAAATCTCTACAAAGTGAGTGAATATGTTAAGTAAAAAAAGGACAAAAGAAAATAATCACTGTCTCTCTGTACATTATTCCAGATGTTTAGTTATCGATATTCTTGAAAATTCTAAATTTTTATAATGACATATAATTACAATAATAATATATTATATAACGGCCTAGACCAGGGGGCCCCAAACTTTTTCTGTGAAAAATTATAGAGAATTAGAGTGAATACCAGTATTATTGTGGAGATTTTAGCATAATTTTAAATGTATATATTATTCCTCCTAACGCTAGATTAGATTATTATTTTGGTTGGTTATTATTATTATATTGTTGGTGGGTAACTCTAACAAATAATTAGGCTATGTTAATAAGGTCGTATAGTGGATTTTACTGATACCGATAACCAATTATCAACCGATATTTTTTAAATGGAGACTGGATAAAAAAAAAAAAAAAAACACTCCATGTAAAATATAACTTTATAAAAAAAAAAAAAAAAACAGCACTGAATCATGACATTGTTCTTAATGAGATAAATATGAATATATTAATTAATAAATATAATTATATAATAAATACATTGTAATGATAAATATAGCACTCTTCGTGCAGCGCACAGTCTCACGTGTAAACAAACAAACAGCAAGCGGTATCAGTGATTTGCCTCTAAAGGCAACTCTTGAAATGTCTGAGGACAGGAAGAAGAATGGTTATGGATTTTTGCCGACAGCTGATACTTCCAGAAATCAACTATCTCAACCTCTATTAATAACTAATAGTGGACTGCAGTTTGGAGACCCCCGGCCTGGACTTACTTTTCACTGCTAACCAGTCCATCTCAGCTTGCCATGAACACATTCATTTACACCTATGGGAGATTTCAATTCTCTGATCGACCTAACATTGAATATTGTAGGCCTCAGGAGTCTGGAGAAACCGAATAAAACTCATATGAGCTGGGACTATGATATGATATATGAATACTTGGTCAGGATGAGTTGGAATTATTGCCAAGCTTCACTGTTTAGTGGATATCTTTGGGAGAACCTTGAATTTTTTTATTTAAATTTCTTAAATTTCTAGAAAGTAACCAATTTGTAGTTAGTCATCCAAAAATATTCTGTATGTCACAGGTGGTAACAAAACATTTGCTTCCACTTTTGTCATTTAACTAAATTGAATTGCTTAAATTTTATTTACCAGGTTTGAGTTAGCATACAGGTATGGACTAGCATACAAACAATGGAAATGGTTTAAGATCAGACAACATCAACTAGCCAGTAAAAAAAAAACCAGCCATCAGTTGACAGAGTTAGAAAGATTCTTTTTTTGTGTTTCATCCATCTATTTATTTCTCGTTGTAAGACTCTGGAGTCATCACCAGGTCAGCAAAGCTGGATTGATGTCATTAAGAGAGACACAGATCGGCAGTTTCCGTTTCATGAGATGTTTCAATCTGAAGACAGCTTTGGGTAAAAGCATTCTTATTATATGTCTCACTTCTAAACACTCATTCTGTCCAGCTTATTTGTACAAGCTACTGTACGAACTGTCAAAACTCAGGCTTTGCTTATTGAACTGCTAAAAAAAAATATTGATTCTGTACCACTACTAAATTCTTTCCAGAAAACTACACCTTATTATATATGTTCAAAATTTCAAAACAAGATAGACATTTCAGAATTCTTGGACCCAGTTTCCTGATATATATTTCAGTTTGAGTGATTCACTTACATCAATTTAACATGCTCTGGTCTAAGAGCCTGGGTTTTAACCTCTTTGGATGTATTCAGCAGGGGTTCCCATGAAGCTAATATACATTTCTGTTTTTTTGTTTCTGCTTTCATGTGAGAAGTCAGCAGGGCTTGTTGCAGGTTCTGAAAGCGTACACCGAGTTTCGGCCTGATGAAGGGTACTGCCAGGCGCAGGGTCCGGTGGCTGCAGTGCTACTAATGAACATGCCTATGGAGGTACATTTCAGCAGGACCTATAACCTAGCTTTAAGTATAATTGTGTACGTACATATTGGTGGCAAATTATTGCAGATGATGGTTTAGATAAAACTCGGTATGGATTTTTGCCGATATCAGCATATCAACTCTCTGTGCCAATTAATCAGCAAAACCGATTAATCAGTCGACCTCTAATTAGGTGCACTGAAGCAGCTTTAGTTAGTTCCAAAACCTTAGGCGTCTTCTAATTTGTCATCTGAGGGTATTTATGTATGTCATTTTAATTAAATGCTAATACAACTTCTAAACTGTGTATTCCATGCCGGTTTTTAGTTGAGGATGAAAAGCACATGATATGGTTTTCACATTCATAAAACATCTATGGGACATTTTCCTAATTTTCTATACTAAGGTTTAGAGGTCAATCGTGGCTTTTTCAATACCTATAGCTAGGCTTGATCGTATGTGTTGATAACCGATCAACTGATAGTTTCTAAAATGAATACTGGATAAAAAAAAAAAAAAAAAACCTAGCTAAACTTAACACATGTAAAATAGTACTGAATTTTATTAGAGAAATAAAAATGGTACAGAATCATAAAAATGTGCTAAAGGAAACAAATATGAATATAGTAATTAATGAATATAATGATAGAATTAATTAATTATAAATAACAAATATAATATAGTGCTCTCCATGCAGCGCACCATCTCACGTGTAAAAACAAACGGCACATGGCGTCAGTGATTCGCCTCTAGAGTAATGACAGCGGACCGGCAGCTGGAAAAACTATCGGTATGGATTTTTGCCGATATCCGATTGTCCCAGCCAGGCGTCGTAGGAGTCTCTACTGAGGTGCACTGAAGCAGTTATAGTTACTCCTGATGTGGGCCAAAACCTTAGACTTTCGCTACTTTGTCACCTGAGGATATTTATGTATATCAATTTAATTAACCGCTAATACAACTTGTGTAAACTGTGTATTCAATGACAGGAAGCGTTCTGGTGTTTGGTACAGATCAGCGAACTCTACCTCCCTGGCTACTACAGCCCCCTACTGGTATGGCAGAACTACAAACAGGCACAGCACACATGGGGAGAAAAAGTCAGTCTTTATTGTCCACTGCCCTTTCTGTCTCCACAGGAAGGAGTTCTGTTTGACGCTGCAATTCTCTTCAGCGTGCTAAAGAGGACGTGTCCAGCTGCATATAAACACATGCAGAGACAGGGGGTGGAGCCTCTTATGTTTGCCACCGATTGGCTGATGTGCCTGTATAGCCGCCACCTGCCCTTCAACACATTGCTCAGAGTTTGGGACCTCTTCTTCTGCAATGGTGAGAGATGATTTGACTATACATATTACATACTTTACGAAGCGATTGATATGTGTGTGACTGATCTGTGTGTGTTGCAGGTGTACGTGTGCTGTTTCAGGTGGCTGTGGTTTTAGTGCGACGATGTTTGGGGGAGGCTCGACAACGGAAAGAGTGTGAGGGCCAGATGGAGACGCTGGAGAGACTGCGGTCAGTTAGGGGGTGTGTTCAAAATGAACACGCTGACACCTTCATTCAAGAGGTGAGTAACTGGAGTGGGGTATTGGCTCAACCGACTTACCATGCCTACAGATGCATGCTTTTTCTAAATAGGAGGGAGAAAAAAAAACCACACATAATAATAACCACAATCTTGTTGCCAGATTTCAGGAAAACCAAGGTCAACGTGGTGCGCACCTATTTCAGATTTTATATATATGTATAAATCAAGATTACTTGCAACTTAAGTCCAACATCTTAACCACTGAGCTTCCACTTCCCATGTTGCATGTTTTACACTTAGCCAAAAGGGAATTTCAAGAAATGATTACTAATAATACAATCCTCATTTTCTCAGGTGTGTTCGGTACCCCTGTCCTTGGCAGAGCTCCAGCGTCAGACGGAAAAGCAGTTAGAGAAATGGCGGAAAGAGCGTCCAGGCTCGACCTTTGACCCACGCAGTCGATGCCATGGATACCACATGATATGGGAGAAAGGAAAAGAAAAAGAGAAGGAAAACATAAAGAAGGAGAGACTGGGCGTGAACCTGAGTGTTTCTGTGATGCGTTCGCACTCGTCTCTCTCCCCGGCAATCCTTCGTAAAAAATGGAGGAAGAGAGGGAGTAAAGTAGAGACTGAAGACTGGGAAGGGCGAGGGTTCTCAAAACAGGACAGTGACGATGAAGAGAAGAGGAGGGCGAGCGTGTGCGGTGTAGCCGGAGAGCTGCGGGCGAGGACGGACAAGACATCGCAGGAGTTTAGTACACACTTACAGAAAAAATGTATCGTAGACCCAAACACACAGCGTGTAGCAGCTACGGAAACACAGTCGGGTCCTGAGTTGTTAGATCAAAGTGACGTTGTGTTCGAGGAGGAGGAAAATGACTCAACTGACACAGAAACAAGGACATCTCCCAGTTTGAAGGAAGATCATTTACAACCAGGTCAACAGGAAATAGAAGAACTTCGTGGCATTAAGACACGACAAGTTGAAGAAAAGCAAGTACAGACTCCCAGTGAGGACCAGGATGCAGACATTTCAACACCAGACCAACCAGAGGCTGGAAGACAACAAGAGGAAGAGGAGGATGCGATAAACAAACTTGAAGAGGATACACAGGAGAACAGAAATCAACAAGAGGAGGAAATTGACAACAAACATGAAGAGGAGGTACAACCCAATACGAATACACATGAACAGGAGATGAAAACTGCTCAACAGGAAGCAGAAGTTGAGGTAGATGATGACACACAGGAACAGAAAATCCACATCGGCACTTGTGAACAGGAGCAGGAAATTGAAATAAACAGTAAACATGAACAGGAAATGCAAGTGGTTAGTATAAAACAGGAAGAGGAAATAGGGACAAATAGCAAAGAACAAGAGGATGACATTCATCTGGGCAGCACTGAAGATGAAGCAATTTGTAAGAACAATGAAAAGGACCAGGAAATAAAAGCACAGAGTAGTGAACAGAAAGTGGAAATACAGGAACAACAGGAAATAAAGACAAGCAGTATGGAACAGGAAGTGGAAATACTGCAGGAAAATGACAGCAAGGCGAATTATGGCAAAAAGGAAGTGGAGATTCTTGTAGTAAATGATATCAAGGTGAACAGCAGTGAACAGGAAGTGAAAATTCTTGAAGAAAATGACATTAAGGCGAACAGCATCGAACAGGAAGTGGAAATTCTTGAAGAAAATGACATTAAGGCAAACAGCATCGACCAGGAAGTGGAAATTCTTGAAGAAAATGACATTAAGGTGAACAGCATCGACCAGGAAGTGGAAATTCTTGAAGAAAATGACATTAAGGTGAACAGCAGTGAACAGGAAGTGGAAATTCTTGAAGAAAATGACATTAAGGTGAACAGCATCGACCAGGAAGTGGAAATTCTTGAAGAAAATGACATCAAGGTGAACAGCAGTGAACAGGAAGTGGAAATTCTTGAAGAAAATGACATTAAGGTGAACAGCATCGACCAGGAAGTGGAAATTCTTGAAGAAAATGACATCAAGGCGAACAGCAGTGAACAGGAAGAGGAAACACAGTGTGAAGGCAAACAAGCAAATAGTGATAATGAAGAAGAGATTCATAAAGCACGTCTCATAAATGAAGCAGATGTGCCTCAAAATGAGCAGCAGCAACAAGAAGAAAAAATTTATGTTGAACAAAATTTGGAAAAGGAAGAGAAAATGCATTCTGACGTACAAACTCTAGAAGATCAGGAGGATGCAGAGGAACAAGCCGCCTCTCTTAAAGAGGAAGATCATGGGATAGGTGAAAGTGAAATTAATACAGATGAAAGAGAGCATTCGGAAAAGATACAGAAAGAGGAACAGATTAGTGATGGACGAGGGGAAAACACAGAAGGAAAAAGAAGTAGCAATATTTCCACAGTAGATCAAGAGGAGACTGAAAAAGCAGAATCTTCACCTTGTGTTCAATCAGAGACACTGATGGAGCATTCTGGAGTATCAGAGATGCCAAAGGAACCCGACCCAACACAGGAAGAAAGAATGAAGGTTAATGAAGCCTCCACACCTAAGCATGGAGAACATGACATGACCAGTGGATCGAGTAATCCCGAGCCTCCACGTCCAGACAAGGAAGAGGACGTGGAAAAAGGGACAAATAATACAACTGTGGCAAACCCGATAAAAAATTCTCCCCCTGGCTCAAACCCTCAGCTCCGCCTTCGGAGGTCCTCCAGCTCGCACACCTCTTATCCTACAATTCTCTCAGAGGACACTTTCAGAGATCCGCACCAGTGCATCAAACAAGAGTCATGCCCACAAACGGCCAAAGCAGAAGAACCAGACGTCACCAAACAAACACAAACCCAAAGCCCCATACCCAAGGATCCACCGGAACGGCAAAAGTCAGACAAACCCAAACGCAGGGGTCTGTTTCACCGACTCAGGGCTGAAGCACCTTCTAAATCCACCATCCCCAAAATCGTGATCCAGGATTTCAGCGAAGGGGAGGAGAAGCTGAGTTCAAAAGAGAGGAGGCGGCGGAGAAGGATGCAGGAGAGGAAAGAAAAGGAGGAGGAGAAGGAGAGGAAGAAGCTCGAGAAAGAGCTGGAGAAGGAAAAAGGGAGGGAGAGGAAAAAGCCCCAGACTAGAGGCAAGAGTTTTCAGGTGCTCAGCAAAAAGCATGAAGATAATGATGACGTTGTCTCGGGGAGGAGCGGCTCTCAGGGGGTCGGACCAAAAAGAAAATCTTACTCTGAGAGTTACTTTTGACTGGAGGGCACGCTGATGTTTCTCAGCATTGTTTTTTTTGGGATTGTAGTATAGTATTATAGAAAGAAAGCTAAAGCCATCGACCAAAACTGAAACATTTACCAGAGCAACTTGCAATGATCTGATTTACACAACTGAGCAGTTGAGGGGTAAGAGCCCTGCTTAAGGGCCCAAAAATGACAGCTTGGTGGTGCTTGGATCTGAACTCACGACCTTCTGATCAACATCTTAACCACTGGACTGCCACTTCCCCTGAAACAAATAGACCTTTTCAACATGTCTAGTTGAAGTCTTTGATGGACCTATAAATCACAGCATTTGATAATAATAATGATGCAATAGTTTCACACTGCTTTCTAGGGAAATGCTTGTTCCTCTTTTCAAAGCAACCGGTAACAGCTGCTGTATATACATTTGATCACTGAGGCAATTTAGCTGTTTAAATGCTTCAGTGCGTTTAATGAAAAAAAAAAATGCTCTTATAGAAAACTAGTCGACATTGTGGATTATTTTTCTCCACAACCACGTCCCATTTTCTCTCGTACACCTCTATGAATAAAATGTAAGCAATTTTTAATAGCTAGCACTTCATGCTTATGTTTACCGTAAATGTATAAACAGTCGTTTCATCACCAGCCTTGTTTTTCTCCAATATATATTGCTGTCATGTCATGTTGTCGAGAAAGCAGAAATAAGTCCTTCCTCCTGAACACTTTTTCCCCAATGAGGAAAAAACCTTGCAAATCACTGACATTGGAGACTCCTTCCATAAATATTCAATAAACATCTCCTTAAAGGGACAGTGTCCATTTATTATCTGCTTTTGAATATGTCTAGTGTCCGGCCTACACGTCCCTGTGAACGAGGACGCAGTAGGGACGGTGAGATTCAGGATTCTCGCACCGGTGCATTGCCATAAAAGTTAGTGATGTGATGCATCGATTTAAAAAAAGCATTAGCAGGTTGCAGGTTATAAATGATGCACTAGAACTTGAAATAAGATCTGGTTCTGATCATGGGTAAGAAGTCTGTAAGAAAGAAGTCTTTTTTTTTTTTTTTTACATATCTATACTTTACTAAAGTATTTCCCTTCGGGGAGACTTTAACTTTAACTTCGCTACATTTCAAAGCCACCAATCAGGGTAGAGTCCACACACTGTGTAGAATTTGTTTTGATTGCTACTTGGTGGTATCTATTTACCACAAACAGACACTTCAGCGTCAGTTCAACAACAAGCAGATCATTTTGAGAGGAATAAATGATGGAAGAAACTCCTGACTCGAACTCACCACAACACCCGTGGTCTTATTTATGTGATTTCTTTTGAAGTAGTGGAAAAAAAGGGTTTGGGCTCATGATAATTTAATAGATATCAATCTATTATCTGTGGTTCTTCCCCAAGCTGTAACGTTTTATCTCTGGATGTGGTAGAATATTTTTCCTTCACTTGAACTAGGAGATCCAAATCTGTTCTGAATTTCATTGCATCATATTGCATGGAATTGTGTTGTGTTGAATCAAATCGAAATCGGATTACACTGCATCGTAATGGGGTGAATCACTTTAACGTATCAGATCATTGGCTATGCATTGAGATACGAATCGCTTCGGCCTCAGTTATGGAGAACTTGAACATCCCTAGTATGCAGTACTGCTATAACGTACCAAAAGGAATGCTTTTATATAAAGCAATGACTAGAATTAGAGACAGAAATATCTTCAGAGCTGCTGTTAGAGAAAATCTTCTCTCCGATCATATTACGAATCCAGAAGCAGCATAATGATTTTATTGAAAGCGTCTTTTATTTGAATTTCCCTCACGTACAAATGTTGTGATTACCTAAGTAAAAATCCAGTGATGCCCTACTGGTCATAAGGTTTGGTTTACAATATAAAATCGAGTGCAGACAATCAATCTCCATTTATGTTTTAAGTGGCCTTCAAGGTCAGAAATGAAATTTGAGAAGATCTAGAAAGTATGTCAGAGATGACGTTCTTGACTCACACCTTAACTTTTAATTCCACTGCATTAAAATTAGTGAAAAAAACTGCTTGACCCTCAGTAGTCCAGTACAATGATTTGGGTGCAATGCATCTTGTTTGTCTTCACCACTGATTAAAAAAAAAAATGTGGCGTTCCGCAGTTCCTTTGTGTTAATTGTTCATTCGCCCTCCCTCTTTCTCTGCTGTGGAGTTCATTCTGAGGGTCTCTCGTCCTCACTATCGCTGGCGAGCACTTCCTGGCTCTGTATTGTCTGGTTGCTCGGCTGAGGAGAAGCCGGCAGCACTGAGCCGAAGAAAAGCGAACAGAACTGAGAATGAAAGAGTGAAAACAGGATGAAAAACTACTTATCAGATATGCACAATAAAAAATAAAAAAAAGGAAAAGTTTTTCAACCTTTTTATTGGGCGGTCTTTCCTCTGAATCCTCCTCCACCTCTTCGTCTTCCTCTTCGCTAATAAGTCGGCTTTTGCGATTGGTGGAGGAAGTCTGAGGTGGAGGTTCGTAGGACGGTCCAGCGAGGTCACTGGTTTCCATGGCGATAAGATACGAGTCAATGTCATCGCACATAAAGTCATCGGGTGGGAGTTCAGTTTGGGGACTAGGAGACAGTGAAAGACAGAGAATGAACGATGGAGTTAATGAATGAATACAAATGTATGTTTATGACTTGTAGATTTTACCAACAGTGTCTCCTTACCCGTCGGCTTTATTGTTGTTGTGGTTGCGCTGATGTGCCTCTTCAGAGAGTGTAGCGAGTACAAAGTTCGCCTCTAAGACGCTGTCGGTTACGTTTAGGACAACGGGGCTAATAAACACACACACACACACACACACACACACACACACACACACACACACACACAGAGATCAGCTGGAACATTATGACCACCTGCCTAATATTGTGTTGGTCTCCGTTTCGCTGCCAAAACAGTTTTAAACCATTTAACTTTAACAGCATTAAGTTCTTCACAGTTTGAGCTACAGGACCTCGTCTGTTGGATCAGACCACACAGACCAGCCTTCGCTCCTCACGTGCATCAATGAGCCTCGGCCGCCCACGACCCTGTCACCGGTTCACCACTGTTCCTTCTAGGAGCACTTTTGATAGACACTGAGCACTGCAGACCAGGAACATCTCACAAAAGCTTCAGTTTTGGAGATGCTCTGCCCCAGACGTCTAGACATCACAATTTGGCACTTATTAAACTCACTTATATCCTTACGCTCCCCCATTTTTGTTGTTTTCCACAAGAAAATGTCACTTGCTGCCTAAAATATCCCACCCACTAACAGGTGCCATGATGAAGAGATAATCTGTATTATTCACATCAAAGATCATACTGTTAAAATGTTATGTCTGATCGGTGTAAATACAGTATTTGAACAAACGTATTCGGACACCCGACTTTTCCAGCCATATGTGGTTCTTCACTAAACTGTTACCACGAACTTGGAAGCACAAAGTTGTATCTCTGGATGTGGTATTATTTTCCTTTGACTTGATCTAGGAGACTCAAATTTGTTCCAGCATGACAATACACCTGTGCACAAAGCAAGCTCCATGAAAATACATAGGTTGGAGCGGAAGATCTTTTGCTGTAGAGCTCTGACCTCAACCTTCAACACTATCGGGATGAATTAGAACACCCTTGTGGCTGAATGAGCACAAATCTCCACAAGCACACTCCAAAATCTAGTGAAACATCTAGAAGAGGTTATCGTCAAAGCAAATACGGAGCAAATGGGAACTAAATGTGGAATGGGAGGTTCAAAAATCATGTATGAATCTTATGGTCCGGTGTCCACAAACTTTTGTCCATATAAAGTATAACTGCAAGCAATTTTTATGATGCAACAGAAAAATCTGTAGTTAATGTATTTACCTGCCGGGCTCATCAAAGTACATGGAGACGGGAAGACCTGCTGTCTCAGCAAAGACCAACAAACCCTGTGAGCCACAGAGGAAATTAAATTCATTTAACGTACAGCATTCTAAAGTGAATTTCCACTAACATTTTTCAATTATAAGAAAATGTGCTCACTATAAAAGGAGAGAAGGTTTTATTAAAATAAATAAATAAAAAACACTTCTGCCAATGCTTCAGATGCAGTTTTTTTCGATGCATCCACAAATTCAGACTGCACTGATTCTGCATTATAATAAGTTGAGTTACATTTTTAAAATACACAAAAATGAAACGGACATTTATTAAATTAACAATTACAGTGGAACCTCGATACTTGCGACCTTGACGCTCGTGACCTTGATAGTTCGCGACTTTCCATTTGGAACCGGACTGAGAGTAACTCGCAAAAAATCGTACAGTCCGTGAGAAGCTGCGAGTGGTTCAAAAGTTCGTAACGTTTCATTGAGAAACAATTCAAAACAGAGATTGTACTAATAAATGACATAAAAATGTTTAAAAGACTATTTTATTATTGTATTATTCATTTAAAGTAGTAAATAAAACATTTATGACAAGTAATGCACACTTTATGTTGTGTTTACACTACAGTACAATTCCCCTTGAAAAAGGAACCATCAAAAGGAGAGTCAAAACCTCCCGATTTTTGTTACTCGCGAGGGGTCATAGCACGTAACCCCCACGAGTATTGAGGTTGCACTGTATTTCTAGGAATGTGTTTTCCGGGATGCACATCTCGATAACTGAGCTGATTCGATTCGCATCTCGATGCATAGCCAAGGATATGATACAGTAAAGATACAAATGAAGCAGATCCGATCCGATTCACCAACTTTACAATGCAGTGTGAGCCGATTTCTTTTTCAACACAATGTGATTCAATGCAATACGATGCAATGAAAAAAAAATATGATGCAATGCAATTCAATATGGTACAGATAGTTTTATTTCTTTGGTTTAGACACACAGAAAATCATCAATTTAGTTAAGTGCCTTCTGACTTCTAATGTATGGCCCTTTTACTAACACGACTTTGTAGTCAAAAAGAAAAAAAGATTCAATAAAACCAGATGTTATTTTCCTGTACTGTCTCCAGAACAGATGCAGCTCTACCTCTGCCATGTTAATCTGTATTCTATGTGACTCTCAAGACACGTCTCCATCTTCTTAGTGATAAGTCATATTCACGTAGCAGCAGGGGGGCTGAGAGAATGCTTAAGAAAGTCTAGCAAAGAGAAATCAATCTACAAATAAAATATTGGTCACTTTCAGAATAATAAAAGCATATTGCATCTACTAAAGACAAATATAAATAAATGTGTTTCTACCAATGCAAATATGTTAAAAAGTAAGTATTGTGATACAAATAACAGCTTTTATCTGTTGCACACTTTAGTAAATCCATGCATCACTTTGTTAGCTTTTATGCTGATGCACCGATGCGAATCACTGAATCTTACCATCCCTAATGTATACTAGTAATATGGTATGCACCCTATTGTAACCTATCCTGATGGGCGTAGTCTCTTTCAGGGGGATTCCACCGCATCTACCAGGGATAACTCACTGAATGCTTTGATATGGAGGAAAAACGATGGAAAACATTTGCCTTTACAAAAACCCGAAGAAATAACCAATGCTGAATCGATGCTAATCCGGTGGCTTAAAGTGTCCCCACAATTTTACATTTTTTCTCACTTCCCGATATAAACAGACATTGTTGGTGTGTGTGTGTGTGTTTACCCTGAGCTCTTTAAGGCAGAAGGTGATGGTAGTCTGAGTTCCAATAGCGAAGTGATCGAACTCTTCTGAGCTCAAACACAGCTCGGTCATCATGGCCTTGGATGAGTCTGAAGAGAGAAGAAGGAAAAAACATGTAAAATTTAAAAATATGTATATAAAAAATCAATTTGACTAATAAAGCATTCTATTAGAATTTTTCACAATGAAAATCAGTTGTTTGGAGGCATAATTATTTGAGTCAGTGCTAATATGCTGGACTTCCGATCGGAGGGTCATGAATTCAAATCACAGCACCACCAAGCCGCCACTGTTGTGATCTTGGGCCCTTGAGCAAGGCCCTTAACCCTCAACTGCCTGTTGTACTGCAGCTTACTGCGGCTGAGTGTCTCATCACAGTACTGTGCTTGAAGTCTTATATAGATATCCGTGGGTTTTACATCTTCGTACACACAGGACACACAGGATGCAGGACACATGAGCTCTTAATAATGCGTGTAGTACCGCCTGGCTAGCATCCATTTTTCTACCTGTAAAATTTGTCCAGGTTTGACTTGAACCCCCCTCATATAAATAAGTGTAACAAAAAAAACAGATACGTGATAAATAAATAAAAACATACACTGTAAACAAGAAAGGCACAGCTTAGAGCAGAGATGCGAAAACCGGGGACCCAAAGTTGCAAAGTAATGGAGTGTGTGTTAGAGAAGTGAAGAAAAGAGTGCAGGCAGGATGGAGCGGGTGGAGAAGAGTGGAAGGAGTGATTTGTGATGGAAGGGTATCTTCAAGTTTCTAAGACGGTGGTAGTTGGAGCTGGAGGTGGTGGAAGATGAGATTTT
Source organism: Silurus meridionalis (assembly GCF_014805685.1). Lineage (NCBI taxonomy): Eukaryota > Metazoa > Chordata > Actinopteri > Siluriformes > Siluridae > Silurus > Silurus meridionalis. The sequence goes on along the minus strand of NC_060888.1, from coordinate 4,907,128 downwards.
CATTGGGAGTGATGAGGCTGGAAATGATTAGAAATTAGTTTATTAGAGGGGCAGGGGCAAGGTGAGAGAGAAGCGATTGAGATGGTTTGGACATGTGCAGAGGAGGGACATGGGGTATATCGGTAGAAAAATGCTGAGGATGGAACCGCCAGGGAGGAGGAAAATAGGAAGGCCAAAAAGAGGTTTATGGATGTGGTGAGAGAAGACATGCAGGTGGTTGGTTTAAAAAAGGCAGATGTAAAGAACAGAGTGGTATGAAAAAGAATGATCTGCTGTAGTGATCCCTAAAGGGAGCAGCTGAGAACTGAAAACTGAAAATTGAAGCTGCCTCTAAAATATGCAGGTTGTAAGACCAAAAAGACCACGATTACCTCTGCACCAACATCAGGTGCAGTAAAGAGGGAACAGCGCATCGCTGTGAGGACATTAAACAGAACAGAAAATAACAAGGAAACCCGAAACATCAGCACCTGCATCATCTTCCACGTGGTTCCTCAGCCAAACTCGATCGCTGCTCACTGACACACTCACTTCCTCCAGAGAGGGCGGGAAATGCAGAACTGTATCCACCCACAACCTGTCGCACAGACAACAGAGGACAAGATGTAGAAGAAACTGAGGTTAAGGAAAAGAGAGAGGGAGGGAGAAAGGAGGACCTGGGTTGGGCTCGGAGCACGTTGGGGCAGTTGTCCTTGTCAAACACTGCTTGCAAGTTCTCACAGTCCTGGAAGGACAGATTGTGTGTCTTTAAAAGCCCTGGAACGAACACACACACACACACACACACACACACACACACACACACACACACACACACACACACACACACATCATAACTAGGGTAATTAATATCTTTCCTCCATTACGATTTTTTTGCTTTCTTCTCCATCTCCATCTGTTTTCTTTCCCTTTTTTTTCCACAGTCTCTGATACTTTACCGTCTTCGTTACTATTTCCGTAGTTCTATAAATTATTCTCCTACATTTTTCCTTAATTCCTTTCTCTTTGTCATCTTTATTTTCTTTCTACGCTTTTCTATCACTTTCTTGTCTTGCTCATACCTCTTTTCTTCATCTTCTGAGTTTCCTGTCAGTTCACTCGTTCGCTATCTTAGATCTCTCTCTTTTTCTTCCCCTTTCACCCTCACTTTCCCCCCCTCTGCTTTTCAATCTCTATACCTTTCTTTCTTTCCTTGCCATTTAATTTTTTTCACCCTTTGTTGCTGTTCTTTAATAAAGTTAATAAAATTAATAAAGTTTCTCTTAAAACCTGAGGTGAAGTATTTCTGAATAGATTAGATTAGATTAGATTAGATTCAACTTTATTGTCATTACACATGTACAAGTACAATGCAACGAAATGCAGTTTGGGTCTAACCAGAGTGCAATAACAGCAAGTGCAGGATATATAGATTTAACATGAATTTACAGTTAAATAAAATAAAGACTATAAACAGTAATTAAAAGATGAATATGTACTATAAATGTTGTATACAGATGAATATATGTTATATATGTAAAACACAATATACAGAGTAGAATATACAGAATACAGCATGTTCCAAAGAGATTTACATTCTATGTTTCACAATAATTTGCCCACAATAATTTTTTTATCACGTAGCAGTTAAACCCATGAACATTGAGTGAAAGCTTGCACATGACAGTGATTGAGCTTGTTTTTACCATGTTTGCAGTGCAGCGTGATTCTCAGGCGACATTTCTCAGTGTTCATCTCGATGCGGCACTTCTCCACGGAGCGCTCGAGGGACGAGAGAGATCTGAACACCGTCTGTACGCTCTGAAAGACGAGGACGAGATCTTTAGTAGTTCACATTCACACAAATGTTTGGGCATCCAATAAACAATGCAAGAGACAGTTTATGTTTATAAAAATGTATGTTTTACTCATATGATATGTGCATTTTATAATAAATGTTGGCATTTAAACTGCAATTTTTTCCAGTTATTAATAGAGGTCGAGGCACCGATAGATGAATAGTGCAACTATCGTTTATCGGCTATCAGCAAAAATCCATATTGATAGTTTTTCTGCTTCCTGTCCGCTGTCATTACAACAGTGGCCTCTAGAGGCAAATCACTGACACTACATGCTGCTTGTTTTTACACTTGAGACTGCGCACAGCACGAAGAGCGCTATATTATTTTTTATTCACAATTTATTCATTATATAACTATATATTTATTAACGAATATAGTCATATTTATTTCCTTTAGCACATTTTTCCTGATTCAGTTCATTCTTTTTGTTTTATTTTCCTAAAAATGTTCAGTGTTTGCTTGTTTTTTATCCAGTATTTATTTGACTGTCGGCTGATTAATCGATTACCGGCAGGTGTGATCCAACCTAGCCCTCAGTATCGGTAAAATCCATTATCAGTCAACCTCTAGTTAATAACATAGTCTAATTATTTGTTAGATTCACCCACCCAACATATGCATAAGTATGTAAATGTTTTGATTTCAATAGCAATGAATATGAGAAAAACGTCATATGATTGAATTAATGCTCTTTTAATAGTCGATTTATCTCTTGAAAAGTGATGCTCATTTGTCTGTACGGTGAAGAACAAAATAAGAAACTAATCTAGTATTAAAAGGCATAATAAATACATTTAAAATCCTAAAACAATCTCCACAATAATAATGGTAATCTCTCTAGCACATTAAATTTTTTGTTATAGACCGACCCGGCCCTCATTAAAGAAAGAAAAATTATGTGTTTGGGAAGTACCCTCATGTAAAGAAACAAAAAAAAAGAAAAAAAAAACAGAAAACCTGCAAAATATAAAGATATCACATATCATGGATTTGAGAAAAATACAAGAAGGTGACCCATGGAAGAACTTAGTGTTACCTTGATGGGCATTTTGCAGCGAAAGGCGTGGTCCGGAGGAGCCTGATACCTCTGGAAGAAGAGCGGAGACATCAGGAAGCAGGCGAACGCGGATCGGGAGGAGTTCACCGCACGCAGGGTTAGCTGCATAAAATCATCACATGATACACATAAAACTGAGCACACAAACATGAATATTAAAAAAAAAAACTAAACCGTTATTCTTAATGCATAACACATTGAACCCCTTAATTGAAAAATGTAACTAATACAATTAAATCAATTAAAAAGAAAATTTGAGTATATTGAATACTCCACATAACCATACAGGTGTAAACACTAACCCCATCCTCAGTGGGCTCCAGGTAAAGCTCTTCTCCGATCCTTGAAAGGGAGTGTATCGCTTTGGCCAACACTGTAAGAAGAATTGACATGCAAAACACATAAAAAAAAAAAAAAAACATGAAACTATACAATCAAATCCCAGCAAGCAAGTGTTTTGGTTAGTTTTGGTTCTAATGAAGTCTGCGCTGTTCCTGAAATATTCTATTATATGAAAATAATGAAATATTCTTATGAGGTTTTTCGAATAGATTTTTTTTTTTTTAAACTAAAAACCCACAAAAGTTTGCTTTTTTTTCCAGATGCAGATGTACAGGCAGCAAGTTTCATATGGTCAAATGGCAACCAACTAAGTTTGAACCATATAGTGACAAGTTTGTCTCTGGTTCAGAGAATGTTCTCCTAACATTAGAAGAACGTTCAGGTAACCATCCAGGGTTACTTCAAGATCCCAAAATTTCATATAGTTTAACTTTTTCTAAACTACTGTAAAGCAGAAAAGAAAGAACTAAACACCAGTAATCTTATCATAAGTATTAATGTAACTTCCTATATAAGAACATCACTGTCCTGTTTTATTATTACATACTGGTTTAATGCCAACCAAATTAGTGACAGCTTTGCACAGGAATGGTACAGAGAATGTTCTCCTAACGTTAGAAGAACGTTCTGGTAACCATCCAGGGTTCTTTCATGGTTCCTAAGAGTGACAAATGGTTCATGGCAACCAAAAATGGTTTGTACCATATAGTGCAAGGTTTGTCTCTGGTTAAGAGAATGTTCTTCTAACGTTAAAAGAACGTTCTGTTAACCATTCAGGGTTCATTCAAGGTTCCCATGCGTTTCATATGGTTTAAAAGTTATAGAACCTTTAGGAAGATTTTCTGATCTACAGTAAAGTGCGAAAGGAAGTTCTGAGCACCAGTAATAGTCAGATTGATACTACAGGCGACATAATAAGAAGTATTACGCATTTTAAAAGATGCACGCAGTTATTCACAGATCCGTTCACCTTTGACGTTTCCTCCGGTTGCAACACAGTCCATCCTCGTTCACTTTGCACAGAATTTAATCCTGAAAAACGAATAGACTAACCAAACGCCCATACATTATTACAGTTTTTTTTTGTTTTTTTTACTAAACACTTCAAATAAGTTGGCTCAATAAAAGCACGACACTTCTGATCTGTTTACTACCCATCACTTCGCCATGTCGCGCGCTAAGATCAAACAATCATATCGTGCCACGTCATAAAAACGCGCCCGGGGTTTCTGTCGCGGAAGCTCAAATGGCTCCCTATTAGACACACTGGACTACATTTAGAAGTTGAAATCCAGTCCCCCATCCAACGTGTAGAGCAATTTATTTTGCACTAAGGAGATGTTTAAATTCAGACATATGTGGGAAAACCTATAAACGTAAATGTAAAGTTTTTACCAATTTGATTATTTTTGTATTGACTTCATTCATGATTAATATTTCATATTCCAAACATACACAGAGAATTATGAATGTATGGAAAGCATTGGGAAAAGTGTTGACAAACCAGGCTCTTGATTCTAAAAGACATTCCCTAACTTTGTTACTACACCCGGACCGGATCTGAACCGGATCATACATCAGATTTGATTAGACAGTGCTCTCGTGTTACATTACAACTTACAAGGAATTAAAAGTGAAAAGCAATTTTTAGGTACTATTTTATAACCCAAGATAATATTATGTGAATTGTCCAGTAGCAGTTTTCCAGATTTGCCAAAGCTTTTAGCCCTTTTCTTTCTTTTCTTTTTTCTTTGTTTTTTTTCCTTCTTTTTTGCATGTAAACAAATTTTCTGGGACATTATTATTATGCAATACTTATCAGAGTAGCTTGTTATATTAGAGGATGACTGCAGATGTCCTGTGAAATTCGATTTCACAGAAGGAAAGAAAAAAAAAAAAAAGGATACTTCAAAGTTATGCAAATGTGTAAACCATAAAAAACTAAAAACCTCAGGATGCTCTGAGAACAGACGAATGTTAGTTTAGTTATGATCTTGACAGAAGTACTCCAAGTTCTATTCAAAATACAGTTTTTTTTGTGTGTTAGTTAAATTAGAAATTATACAAGAAACTGAAGAAACAAATTTAACCAACGTGACTGATATCATTCAAAACGTATATTCATTTAAGAGATTATGTGGTGTAGGCTGTTATTTATTTATCGTCATTACCCACTTGTAAAGCCAATCCTGTTAATTTGGAATGTTAACATGGAAGATGCTGTTTATTGTTTTTGGGAAACGACTTCATAACCCACCGTGACCACAGTCACACGCTTTCACTGCGATGGAAAATGTAATAGTTACAAAACACACATGCAAGTTTAGCCTGGTGTTAGAGTGGACAGAGTATAAAGAGAAGATTGCCTCCTAGGGAAGATGTCAACTTGATACACTTGTCTTTCTTGTCTGTCTGGGTTTGTGTCATAGCTGAACACACCTCTGTGTCTTTACTTGGCCTCTATAGGACACATACATGTCTTTTTAAATAGAAATAAGACTGGCAAATACTGGGAAGGTAAACACTGCTGGATTTGTAGGAACTGGACGTTTCGTCATTTTAAAATCTCGAAGGAATGTAAACGAAGCGAACTCTTTTAACAGCGACATGGTTGGAGATTAACTGAATTATTAGAGAACTACAAGACATGGATTATCTATGCTTCAGGATTTGATGTCATTTTATCTTTGGCTTTGAACCGAATGTTGTTTGTTTGTGTGTATGTGTATTAATGTCTTAATGTGCTTATGTGCCATGTTTTTGACATGTGATCTAGTTTTCCACTTTTAATGGCAGACGCAAACTCGGACACTCAGGTCTTGTTGCAGTCCATGCTTCAAAGGCTGAGGCTTCAACCAAAACTCGAGAACAACAGCTTACACACACAAGATAAAGTAGCGCATAGTATACCTGTAATTGAGCAAAATGGCAGTGCGACCACGAGCACACCTCAAACTCCGCCAATGTACAATTTAGGTTTTTCTATGGACAGCAAATCTTGTGTGACTAATCTGGCTGGACCGCTGAGTCCGGGCTCAACTGGTGTAACAACATCTTTTTCAAAAGAACTTGCAAAAGGAATTGCTGTTCACAGTACAGAAAGGACATTTACACCAAATCTACCCTTAAATTTGGGGTTTATGAGCAACCACACTGCATCACGAGGGAACAGTGACATCAGTACACGTGCAGATGATGGTACGATGACCAAGCAGCAAAGAAAGCAAATATTCTCTTTGACAAAAATGAAGAATGTCCCATCTAAACAGACTGTAACACACTCTGACCAGTCAGAATCAAACATCCAGGTCCAGAAAGCTGGAGAGAAGAGATGGACTCAGAAGGTGAAGGAAAAATGGAAAGAGAGACACAAAAACATACCCAGAATAGCACAAGGTGATGGAGAGAAACAAGAACAGACCAAAATGACAGACGTAAGTTTTCATTCTTTATTTTTCTTTGTTTTTAATGAAAACATATTTAATATATTTAATCACATTGTAGCATTTCCTCTCAGCCTGTTAAAGACCTCACTTTTATTCTGTTCTGTAGAATATCAGGTCTCCAATTCCTGTCCAATCTTTGCCCGGTGAAAACAACACAACTTCAGCATTTAATAAAGACAATAGTGTCCAGCTTCAGCCCATCAGCAATGGTCTTGTTGAAGGCATTCCCAGTCCAGCTGATAACATGAGGTACAAGAAATATGTTCTATGCTGTTATCATTGCACATCAACTTTAAGAATGTTGTTCTGCTCATCTGTTGAAGTAACACACCCTCAGAGTAGAAGAAAATGAAAATAGCATGGTGCTTACAATGTGCCAAATCAAGATTTATGGTGGATTGTACAAATGCCAAGACAGTCTGTTTGCTTTCTACTCAAGCATGAACATTATGAAGAACATTAACAAAGTATCTTTGTCAGTATCACATTTACCAACCACCCTTCCTTTTTTTTTTTTTTTTTTTAAAGGAAATTACACTGATCAGGCAGAGCATTATGACATTATAACATTATAACAGGTGATGTGAATAATACTAATTATCTCTTCATCATGGCACTTGTTAGTGGGTGTAATATATTAGACAGCAAGTAAACATTTTGTCCTCAAAGTTGATAAGAAGCAGGAAAAATAGGCAAGCATAAGGATTTGAGCAAACTTGACAATGGCCAAATTATGATGCCTAGACGACGGGCTCAGAGCATCTCCAAAACTGCAGCTCTTGTTGGGTGTTCCCAGTCTGCAGTGGTCAGAATCTATCAAAAGTGGTCCAAGGCAACAGGGTGGACATGGGCGGACAAGGCACACCGATGCACGTGGGGAGTGAAGGTTGGCCCATGTAGTCCTATCTAACAAACAAGCTCCTTTAGCTCAAATTTCTGAAGAAGTTAATGATGTTAATGCTCAATGGGTTCAGGACTGTTTTGTCAGCAGAAGGGGGACCAACACAATATTAGCCGGGTGGTCATAAAGTGATGCCTGATCGGTGTATAATCACACTGATATATATATCGAATTTATACTGTTTTAATATTTTCACAGTGAGACCTTATTTTCACCGGGAACATTTAACCTGATGGAAGAGATTTTTACTGGACAGGAGTGGGCCAAGTTTCTCCCGTCTAACACTAGCAGCCAATCAACATGTTCCATTACACAAGACCAAGAAATGGGACTAACAAGCAGTATTAGTCAATCACATCAAAACGATCAAACCATGCACAGCCAATGGAATTACAGAGATTGCACAGGTCCTAGTTTGCCACTGACACAATCCCAAGTGAACTCTGAACTTCGAGTGAAAATCATGGACGCCACTGAGGTCATGTTAAACCAGGCAAATACTTCAAATTTTGGTCTGCCCCTTATGTCTGAGTTAAATGGTCAGCACGGGCTGTCTGATTCAGAAGTAAACCAATTGGAGAGCATGGATCTGAGTGGCAGCAGACTGGGGAACAATCATTCAAACAATGACCAAGTAAATATTTATTCACATAATCAATCAAGTGTCATAGAACTTAATGCTAATTCGACATTATCCAATGAGCAAAGTGTAAATCAGTCACAAGCAACGGAAATAAACCACAACCAACCTGGAGGTGTGCATGAGGTTCTATCCATATTGGATACATCATATCTTCAGGTAAGAATAATAACCAGAGGGAATGTTTTATTAAATGAGAAAGGGATTTGTTAGTTAGTGTTAGTTGGGTAACATTGAAAGAAAAGAAAACTGAAAGTGTCTAAGTAAGTATGTGTAAATTGAAAATGGCCAGAACACCTTCAGTGGTCCTTGGTGTAGATTTTAAAGCTCTCTGGAAACGTACTGGAACAATGAACACTATTATTACTAAAGAAAAAAAACACTTAGTAAAGTGCTGTCTTGTAGGCGTTTGACTATGTTCAGATCTGGTATATGTAAAGATCACTATGATGGTTAATAAGTTGTGGAAGTTGGGAGAGTCATTCTGCTAAAGACCACACCCATTTGTATTAAAAAATGTTCCATCATAGGAATGGAAGCTGATCATGCAAATGAGTTTGGTTTTGAGATTCAGTGTCCCCATTAAATAATTTTAAAAAGTCAGGATTTTCCAAAGTTGGATAGAGTAATAACATTTTATACTCAAGTAAAAGTACTGTTACTTCAATAGAATTATATTTGAGTAAAAAAGTAAAAAAGTTACTGGTCTGAAAATCTTCACAAGTTGAAAAACTAGTTGTTTTTTAATTGAAGAAAAATCTTTACCAATTTTAATAAAATAACCTAAACAATAATACAATTTATGATTTTAGTCTAATGTGAGTTATGCACTTTTGCAGCAAAAATAAATAAATAAATTAGTTATAATGGTATAATGTCATTTATGATGAGAGAAATCGCAAATGCAGATTTAGAATTTAGACAGTGAGCACACACATTGAACAACTTTCGATTCGACAGCATTTTGCTTTTAGCTCGTCTGCATCAATGGCGTGTCTTATCCGTCTCCATTTTTCTTCCTTGTGAGTTTAGTGTATTTGTTCTTCTGCCCATGAATCAATCAGTGCAGTAGTTTCCGGGGCGAATTTTTTCTCCCCCTTGCATTGTTCTTATTTATAATTTTTTTGGTAGTTTGAGTACAATACTTCAAAGAAAACATACTTAAGTAAAAGTAGTATTACAGATTTAAAAATTAACTTTAAAACATAAAAGTACACAAAAAGAATTACTCAATTACAGTAACGTGAGTAAATGTAATTCGTTACTTTCCACCTCTGCTGTATACAATCAGGGATGGGCAGTATTTATGATGCATGTATTTTAAATACGCATTTCAATTGTAAAATAGGATTTTGTCATTTGTATTTGATAGGCTTGATGAAAATGGCTTCATATTTTCTAGCAAAATAATTTAGTGCTTTAGTGAAGTTTTACCGCTGCGGGCCGGGTTCGATCCCTGGTCAGGGAACCAACCCCAGGCATTAGGGTTGCACAAGCCTTAGTGCCGGTCCCAAGCCCGGATAAATGGGGAGGGTTGCGTTAGGAAGGGCATCCAGTGTAAAAACATGTGCCAAATCAAACATGCGGATGGTCCGCTGTGGCGACCCCTAATGGGAGAAGCCGAACAAAAGAAAGTGAAGTTTTACTGTAAAACTTTTTTTTACCGTTACTGTAAAATACTGTAAAAAAACAGAAAATGTATTATGCTCAAATCACGATCAAAAACACAGTAGTTTATTTTGATACACGGTGTGGCTGCTGTATTTTGTAGGTTATTTTGATACAGTTAAGATAATTGGTATTTTATTTGAAAATATATTTTGATGTATCTTTGCCCAACCCTGTATACAATATATTACACAGATCCTGCAATCAGTCTTTTCTCTCAAAAAAAGCAAATAGCTCTAACTACCGCAAGAATATACAGTAAAATAATAATTAAAGTCTTTTATGTGTGTTATTATGTGTGGTCTGTAGGGAGAATCGTATAGATCTGCATCACAAGACAGAATTACAAGTATGAACGAAACCTTTAGCATGAAGTATAACAACATTCTTTAACCTGTATCTGCTGGCCCAGTTAAGGACGATTCCAAATTCTGTTTCTGTTCTCTCAGTATTTTTCTTTCTCTTTCTGCTCTTCTCAGCCGAACGACAGCTCCTCTCTGAGGAAGCAAATGTCTCTGAGCCGTAAGCGAGGCTACTCCACAGAGAGAAAAAACTCAGAGACAGGAGAAATGCAAGAATGGAGGCATAATTGCTTTGTTTCAGGTCCACCAGAAGGTCTCTCCCCTGCATCTTCCACCTCCTCTCTAGAGTACTCTATATCCCAGGATTCCGAGTCATCTGTGTCTATAGAAACTGTAATCAAAAAGGTGAGGCAACTCAATGACAAAGAATTTGTAAATCACAACCATGAACATGTGTTTATGCTTTCATGTAGGATGTAAAAATGATCATGAGAAAATTCAGGTTTGGGTTTGGGTTAACTTTATTGTTATTCAATTAAACAAACTCCATCCAAACGCCCCCTTAATGGGAATAGGCTGGAAATAAACAAATACAATAGCGGAGTTCTGTTATAGGAATGTTAACATAATATGCATTTAATTGGCTCGCCACTTGTATTTTAGACATTGACAACAAAGTTGCATCTAAAAAGTGGAAGACAAAAAACCCTCCACAGTATATAATGCGGAAGCCTAAGAGGCCATGCATTATAATATTTTTTTTTCTTGTTTTCTTGACATTATTTTCTTGTGATCTCGCCAAAACAAAAGTTATTTTCTCGTATCACGACTTTTCTCATCGTGCCTTTAGAACATGCTCTTATGCCGAATATGCAGAAAAATTAATTCCTGATCACAAGGAAACATGTTTGTAATGTCAAGATCATGAGAAAATAAGAAAGAAAGAAATATTATATGGCCTCTGAATAAACTCAAAGTTTCATGAAGACTGTTACAAAGTACTGACACTGGAGACTCCTTCCATAAATGTCATTACAGAAAGCTTTTCTACTGTATATCACTATGTCTGTGCTTGTCTTTATTATATAGCAGCGAAAAGAAAATTAAAGTGATTGAGCTTAGATCATATACGGCATTCCCCATAAATCCTTGAAAGCTCTTTTACTATAAAAATGATAACATAATCGAATACTTGCTTTAACATAATTAAAAAAACCTGGGCATATTTGAATGTGAAGGATGACTCAAGAAGGTCAATGCAAGGTTAATAGAGCGACTGCGCTCTCTTTAATTTCACTAATGTCGCTTTTATTGTACAGTTGTTTAGCTCTCTCTCTGGTTACAGGCCAACCTAAAGTCATGTACATACCAATTTATTTTCATTTGAAAATGCATATTTAAAGGTTTTGGCCTTTCGTTCACACTGAGATTTACCCAATGAAAGCTTTTTGAAAACGCTCTTCAAAATGGAGACTCTCCAAACGCCAATTTGGTGTCGTGACCATCGTAGTGGTGATGTATTTTTAATTATGTGACGTGCATTTCCTCGACAATGCTGTGATGTTTCAAAGAGAAGAGATGACGTGGGTCAAAGCGTCTTTAATCTGAAAACAGTGTTTTCGTTTAAAAAAATGCTCCGCATTCACACTTTCATTTTTAATCTTTTCCCAAAAGTTGCTCATCCACACTAAAATGTCTGAAAACACTTGCATCTCTGGACTGTGCATGAGCGAAACATAGAAGGCTTTGACTTGTGTCATTTCTGCCTGGTGTTTATTTACTTTCCCGTGGCAATGACTAAAAATACGTCATAATTTTCGAAAGCCTTTTTTAAATGTATTCACTTTGGAAAACGCTTTAAAAAATCAATGTTTCTGAAGGCCAAAACAAAGAGAAAAATATGCTTGTTATTGTGGATATGGCCTAAGTAGTCTGGCTGTATCAAGCCACAACTGAGAATTATTTGGCATTGCCTGCTGGTTCACCAGTTTTCTCCCATGCTGCCACATAAAACCCAAGTGAAACATCGGCCAGTGCTCTGGTGCTCTGAAAATGTAGCATTCCCGCTTTAATCACTAATATGATTAAACTGTAGTTTGTGTGTTGTGTGGCTAACTTTCATCATTTGTATTTTTTGTAATGACCAGAGGCGGGTGGAAAACACACGGCGTGTGCGATTCGCAGAAAAGGTGACCATTGTACCGATGCTTGCTCTGTCTGACAATGAGGACGATCCTGATGATGAGGATTACACTCATAACCAAAATCAGGGCACCGAGGACAAGGTGGAGGATTCGCCACCTCAAGCGTCTGCTCCCAGATGGATCGAGGCACTCAGGAGCAAGAAGAAGAGGATGCACAAACTTAAACTTCCACGCATGAGGACTAGAAAATATCGCTTTGTGTAACAAACTACAAATAGCACTGTATTATAACACACATCTTTAATAATTTAAAAATAAGAAAACTCCTCTGAATGATTAGGACCAAGTGAGAAGTCTGCACTTTAAATCATTTGGAGCTACAGTATATTTATAACTGCTAACTAGATGAGTGCTTATATAAAAATAATGAGTGTAAGTATACATATACTTATGAGCCAGTTTATTAGGCACATTAAATGCTATTAAATGCCGTTAGCAGCACAATGAATAAAAGGAGGTTTAGCTGATCTTCATATCAGACTTTACCATGAAAGGAAAAAAAAGTGATTTTTGTGATTTCGATTTTGACATTTTGCTCATTCGAGCCAGACAGACTGGTTTAAAAGTTTGAGAAACTGCTGATTTCCTGAGACACAACCAGTGGTGGACAGTGACAAAGTAAATAGTGTAATTCGTTACTATACTTAAGTAGCATTTTCGCCTATATTTTCTAAAGTATTTCAATTTGAGGAGACGTTTACTTTAACTTCATTGCATTTCAACGTCAAATATCTTCGAAATCAGTTTTGATTGACGCTTGGTGGTATCTGATTAGCACGAACGTACAGTTTAACAGCAAGCAGAACATTTTGAGGGGAATAAATGATAAAAGAAAATCCTGACTCTAACTTGCCACAACACTCGTGGTCTTATTTAAGCTTTTTTTTTTTTTTTTAGTTAAAAAGGTTTTGGGCTCATTATAATTTTATTAGATCAGTGTTTGACTAATTCATATCATTCTATTAATAGATTGTTGTGCTAAGAGTAACGTTAGAGTCTTTTCACATAGACTGAGTTGATTAAGAAACAAAACCAAAAACGATAATAGGAACATTATAGCTATAATAAATCATAGTCATTTGAATATTTAAGTACTAATTTAAAGGGCAAATACTTTTGTACTTTTACTCAAGTGAAAATTTAAAGGGAGAACATTTACTGAAGAAATATTTTACCTAGTGTATCTCTACTTTTACTCAAATACATACTTCATCCACCACTGGACACAACGGTCTCTAGAGTTTGGACAAAACAATCAAATCAGGGGTTGTTCTGCGAATGGAAACACCTTATTAAAATGTACAGCCAGACTGACAGATTTCAAGCTGAGAGGAAGTCTATATTTCCTCAAATATGCACTCTATACAAAAATGAACAACTCATCAAACCTTGAGGTGGATGCAGTAAAACTGCAAAAGGCTGCATTTAATTACACTCCTCTTGATCATGTATGGGAATCTGAGGCAGTGGAAATGCACTATAGACTCCACAACAATTTGTGGTCAAAGTCAAAGAGATCAAATTTTTCTCTGAAGTATACTGAAGATCTGTATTTGCATGATTTGTCCATTGTGCTGCTGACACATGATTGGCTGCATAATTGCTGGCATTAATGTGTAGGAATATAAGAATACGAGAGTTCATGCTCTAGGCTATTCATAGACATACGAGTCACAGACATAAGCAAGGTGTTACAAATTGTATGTTTAATATGTTTTGTATCTGCACTTAACCTACATTTGCTGCCACAGTTATTTTCTCTTTCAGAAACATAACAGCACAACGATTTGGCAATACAAAGCATCCAACATATGTGTTTTTAATAATGACAGTTTAGAATAAATACTGAAAACACATATGTACAAGAATGAAGCATGGAATAACTCAGACAGAGGAAAAGGTTTTCAGTAATTGACGCCATTAATTGAAATAATTATATAACTAAAACACTGTGTAATGCTGAAGACATTTTATTACTGATTACACTGAAAAATTGCACGACACAACCAATGTAGGGATGATGAACATGAAGTTTATATTACTTTTGAAATGTATTATTCAGGGATTTTTTTTTTCATTGTGTTTTACGTATACAGTGTTTATAGTGTGGCATATATGTATATGGTAAATCTGGATGATTTTTTTTTTTATTCTATAGTCTACGTTCTTCAATAAATCCTCAACATATACAGTAAGAGTTTGAGGGTTTAAATATTAAATAGCCTGACTGGATGTTTAAATATGGTAAATACACCACAGTGAACATGCAGTTATTGGGTTTCATGAGCGAGAACCACGTAAAGGAATTAACTCCTTACTATAGTACAGTGGGATTCATGGCCTACTATATGTGATAGTAGCATATGGCTTGAGTGCATAGTTTAAAATACAGTGAATTCGATTCGGTCGAGTTACGCAGAATTGTTCAATTATGAACGTTTGAAAGCAGAACTGGATAGAGTCTGTACTGATTATAGCGCATAACTATTAGAATAATGGATCATAATTAAAATAGGTTGTGGTTATAAATACACCAGACTTCATGGGATTTTACAGTTAATGATGTCCCTGAATGCAAAACGCTTTAGAATGCTGATAATATGGCTTACTTTCCTGAATTTCTTTATAAAATGATTTCAGTAAATTTGCTATTTGGTTAATGTGTACAATGTGTACATCATTATGTTGAGATTGTCACTAGCAGTAACCCAGATGTCCTTTGGTCCAAGCGATTTGAGGTTTTGAATACTAAATCTCAGTGCCTTTTCCGATCTCCTGTTGGCCGAGACGTCCCTTCTCTCATACCTGATGCCCGATTGAATATGCTCCTGAATCATCAGAGCTCTTCTCTTCCCGTTTGATTGTCTTCTGGCTGCACTCATGAAGGTCAAGACTTTGAGACCTACTGACAGAATCTGAAACCTGAATGAGTGAGAGATCAAGATCAGTCTCTGGTATTGCCATGAGATATACGCTTACTGTCCACTTTATTGGCCAAGAAAGGACAGAAGTGAATAGTCAGATTAGTTCTAGCTGAGAGGAACACTAACACATAACAAATAACCTTCTATGCAACTGAGGTGTGCATAAAAGCATTTCAGTTATAACATCAGTGTCCCACTCACGACCAAGAACAGGCACATAGATTGAGATCTGATTTTGATGTTTGCTCAGAAAATCATTCCTTTTACCTGCATGATTTGATGCATTTAGCTGCTTGGACAACTGAATGAGTAGGTGTTTAAAATAATGTGTGATTTTTCACCAACAACTGGGTTGTACAGTTTTTTTTTAGCACTGTGAGAAACCCGGTAATATAATACACAGATATGTAGAGATTATAAGTCATTTGTGATTAATAATTTGCATGTCAGGTTTTTTTTTTAAACCAGTGGCTCGAGGCTGCATGCCAGTGTGTAACTACAGTGTGTAACTACAGAGTGTAACTACACACTCTTCCTATCAGTTTTACTGTCATCTGTGTATGTGTAGTTTTAATGTACTGTACTTATAGGAAAAGTACCAGAATACCAACACACTCATACAAACTCATACAAAAAATAAACTTTTTTCTGCCTCCTATTTTGTTGATTAGCCAGGAAATGGTGTCCAAAAAGCACTGTTTACTTTTTATGTAATCAAGGAGTGAAATTAATGTTACTGACAGGAATGCCAAGCAGGGACTCTCTCTTAGTAATACTGCATTTCTAAGCCAACATGGCCTCATCAAAATTCCTGATATAGTTTGGGCCACACCTCCTACTGTCTCTGTTATTAGCAAACAGTAAAACCAATTTATGTGCTGAGAGAAAAGGGAAGTTCGCTTTTTGCTTCAAAATGGCTGCTTCTACTTATTATTATTACCATATTTTAACCTACAGGTCTAGAATAGTGTCAGTTCAAGGTGTGTACCGATTTAGACTATCCATGCTAGGCTTGTATCTTCAGCATAAAAATGAATATGAGATAACAGAGAAGGTATCTGCATTGAAAAGAAATTAAAAGGACGTCACCTCTTCAAATTTCTTCGCCTTGTACTGTTTGGCTCCTTTGAGGAAGTTTAACAAGATGATATCACACAGAACCGTTGCCTGTAGCCAAGGAAAATTATGATTAGAGATGTATTGTAGTGAGTGTATGTTAGAGAGTATGTGTGTATGTGTGTGTGTGTGTGTGTGTGTGTATGTATGTTCATGCCACAGATCTTACCAGGCCAACTGATGTACAAGCTGCAACAACATTAATTACTGTTGGGATTAGATGAAATTTTCCAGCCTGTCAAAAAACCCCCAATAGATTTTACACAAAAATGCATTACATGCATTTATTTATTTATTTTCAACACACACTCACACATTATACTCACATTTCCAGACACAAGTATGTCAAAACGAATAGCATAAGCTTTATGAAGTGTGCGGTAGTCATTACCATCTTCTGACTTAAAGTATTTTGCAAACCTGAAATAAAGAGACAAAAGTGGATATTAACATACATGATATTATTGTGTATTATTTTAGTGCAGTGGTTGTGTAGTTGTGCTGTTACCTGAAATTGTATCCCTTTGTGACCACGCTGTTTTTAAATGCAGAGTCCATACGGGTGAATTTGTATGTGGGTTTGCAGTTGTCCACATGCTCATCCAGGTTGCACACCCAGGCTATATTAATTCCAATCTCTCCTCCCTTATTCACACACACACACACACACACACACACACACACACACACACACACACACACACACACACAAACACACAAACACACAAACACACACCAAGCACTTATAAACACCCACATCACAACTAAAAACTAAACATTTTCAAAGGGGACCAGGGGTCCAATATAATTTTTTACAGAGCGTGATGTCATAGTGACAGCAAAAGTGACTACAGTAAGAAAAAAACACAAAAAAGCATAGAAACAATCCTGTTAATTCCAACATTGAAAAGAAAAAACATTTGGATGAACATTTTTGTCCTTGCTTTGATAATTTAGCAACCTGCAATTAAAGGTCTTAACGATGAAATCCATATCAATGTAAAAAAAGATTTTTAAGGACGTTATCACATCACTGAATCCCGCTACGAAGATTTAAATTCATTGATAGAGGTGGTTGTCCTGAGTGAGACAGGAAGTGAGTTCCATAGTGAGCTTAGGTTCCATACCTGAAAAAGACCTGCCTCTAATTGACAAAAAATCATACACCCAGAGAATCAGAGTGATTAAGGAGGAATATAAGGAAAAGCCCACATAGCAATTTTTCTCTGGTCCAGCTCCGGCCCACACCACCAGCTTTTGCTTGGCCCACATACCGCTATGAATTACGGTCCTAGTGTGGACCAGGTCTGGATTAACTGGCCCAAGTTTCAGCCAAGTTAAATACCCATAACTTGTCCTAAATGACATCTGTCCCATGTCTTGTGAGCCGCCTTAAAATCGGTACCACCTCTGCCAAACTGGGCCATGTTTGGCCCACATGCTGTATGCCAGTGCCGGGTGAATGCCAGCTGTGCCAGATGAATGCCAAATCTGGGCCAAATTTGTTCGCTCACTGGGAGGTAGCTCAGACAGGCAGGAGAAAGCAAGACTATGGAGTGACTTAGAATTGCATTGACAGTCGCACATACACTTCTTTTTTGAATTTTTCATAAATGCATGCCTAATGAGGTGGCCCAAGGAATGAAATAATATTAAAATGATCTAAAGAAAGTCTGTTATTATAATACAGGCCACTGCTAGCTGCAACACAAAAAAAAATCTGTAAATGTAATTTTAGTTACCTCATTCATACATTCATAAAACACAGTTTGCAGCTTCAGCTTTGTTTTGAAAGAAAATACAGAGATATCTGAGGAAGTATGAGTGTATTGGATTGGGATGTATTGGATTGAGACTTAAAACATCATGTGGTTTCTCTTATTGGCAGCAGATATTCAACTCATAGCTCAGAGCTAAAGGAGGAAACATCAGACACTGAACACACTTCAGGTGCCATTACATCTGGCAGAAATGAGGCATCCTGTGTAATGGGTTAAAAAGCAAAGTCATCTGTTTATTTTCTTTTTTTGTGTCATGTCAGACATGGATAACATGGATTGCATCAGTACAAAGTCTTGCCAACCTTTGAGTTTTAAAACATGACAATTCCTGTGTTTTGACTCCACCACTCTACATGTGTTTGTTTAAAAAAAAAGTGTTCCTCAAATGACAGATGAAGAGATAAAGAAACTCACTTTTTTTGAGATATTGCTGAAATCCTCACCGGCGTACATTAGTATGTCTGACACTCGGAAGATCGGGCAGTCTGGGTTATTAACAGGATCATACGTACAACTTAAAGTTTTTAAATTTTCACCAATATTTCCCCTGAAAAAAGAAGGAGAGAGAAAGTGTTTGTGAGAGAGAGAGAGAGAGAGAGAGAGAGAGAGAGAGAGAGAGAGAGAGAGAGAGAGAGAGAGAAAAAAATTATTGTTTGGAAGAAAATCATAGCCTTGGTCTAGTGAAAAGGTTTTCATGTCTCACCTTGTTACATTAAAGAGAGGGAAGCGAATGCTGTTCTTTATAAAGATTGTGAAGCCCTCAACCTCCGTCATTGAATGTCTAAGAAAGGTCAACAGCAAGGAAAGTTCATGAAGATCATCCATTAAAGTAATTGATTACATATCATAAACCTGTCCTGAATTATTAATTGAGTTTTTACCATATTTATCAAAGTACACCACATCACTGTTAAATTGACTGACACCATTCTGATTGTTCCGCAGCTTTGGGAATCTATAACTGCATTTGTAATGTGTAATAAATTAGATTTTCCATAGTGACAACATGATTAGTAATGAGAGATATGATGAATAATAGGAAAAATCTAATCATAGTATGATATGGTGCGATTATCTGTAAGAAGACTATTATTTAACATTTGATTAGCGGTGAGTGTTAATTTAAAACTTTTGCGAAGTCTTTTTGGTTACACATTAACAGGACAAGATGCATTTTTTTGTCTTAAAAGAGGAAAAATAGAGATGTTGAAAGAGCAAGTAAGAACCAACTTGTGTTTTGGATGTCCTACAACCTTAAATGTTACTATAAACGGATTCACACCTAGGATCAAGAACATTTAGTAGGTGGATTTCAAAGGGCCTAGTCATTAATTGTTTCTGAAGAAAAGCACATCACATTGTGATTTCTGTAATACCAGTGATTTAGTGTACTAATTAACACTTGCTGCATACTTAATATTTTAATATTGTTCAAAAATGGAAGTGTTTATGTTTGTATGATTAAATGTCCCCATAAAAATGCATTAAAATGTTGTGTAGTATAGCAATTATTATCACTTTATAAATAGATATATCAGTGGAAGGTCCTCATAATGATAATAAGACAAATGGGTGTGTATGTGTGTTTGTGTGTGTGTGTGTGTGTGGTCCTATTCTCCCGTTTGTGAGGACTGGTGGTTTGTGTTTTTAATAGTGATCAGTTATGCCAGTAGCACCTGATTGTGGCTTGTAGTGTAGGTGAAAATGTAGTCCTCATAATGCTGTCTCGTGTCAAGGTGAAAACAAATATACAAATATTTGTATGTGGGTAAGTGCATGTATGTGTTAACTACTCTATCGGGATGTCATTCTCTGCTGGACACCAGCCCAAAATCTCACAACGTTGAGCCTCAGCGATACACTTTCCTGTTATCTTCCCTATAAAATGAAAGAAAGGAGAAATCAAAATGACTCCAAGGTGGTGAACAGAAGATAGAAACTAATGAAAAAACTGTAAAGGGTGAAAGAACTGGAAGAAATGACACTACGGACACTCACCACTTGCCAAGTTTGAGAACGTTAAACTTTCACAGTCACTATCGTTTTTGCATTTAAACTTCTGGTCCATCTAAGAAAAAGAGAAAGAGAAAAGAACATAAGGACATGACATGGATGTGAACATGTATGAGTATTATGTTTTTAATTATGGTAGAACAGGTTGATAAGAGACAGACCTCGTGACATTTACTCTGCGTCTGATTGGCTGTAATGACCATCGCTGTGATGATGCAGAACACAGAGGCCCCCTGGAAAATGTCATACGGCTCGGTTTCTCACTCTGACACAATTCCTGCTTTTCAAGTATATTTTATTGTGAAACACGTATTGCTAACCTGTGTGGGCATCACGTAGTCAGCCACGTCCATCAGATTGTCGTTGAGGAAGCCGAAGCCCTTTACTTTAGTCATGACTGCTGACTCGATCCCCGTGTCACGCACCTGGTAGGCCTTCTCATGTATAAACACCCAGCTGTAAATACATACACAAACACACAGAAAACACTAGCATTTAGCATTTGCTTATTTGATTTCTGATTATGCAGCTCTTGTTTTGTCCTTCAAATTGAAGAAAAAGCAAGCCGCTTAATAGAATTACAGATTAAGCATTATTACGTCCTTGGCAGACAGAAAGCATTTATGCCGCACTAAGCACTATTGGATAAATTGTGAGTGATTTTTTATTATCATTTATTAACCAGAATTGTGTAGCCAAAGTATCATTTTTCTGCGACAACATTTTTTATAATATACAATAAACCTTCTAGATTTAAAAACGTCTCTAGATTTAATCTGAGACACATGAATTCCCAGAATAAAAAGATTACACTTGTTCATCTTCACTATCTCATTACACGGTTCCTAAAGGATGTCATGAATTATTCTTATTTGTGGTACTTTAGCACTGATTAAAGCAGGCCAGCTTCTCAAATGTCATGTCACCAGGGACACTCTATACATCAAGAACAAATAAATTATTAAAAGGAACAAAACAACCTCCTCGGTGCAGACAAATCTTATTTCGGCTATTTATTACAAGAAATAAATATTGTTTTTTGCTTTTTAGTTTGGAATTTCCACAGCCAGAACATATTAAGTTTAAGTTATATATTATTTATGAATTATTGACAGACCTATTCTACTAATTAAAAACTCACACACAGTTTTATGAAGCAGTGATTAAATAAAAAATAATTAGAGCAAACCTAATAATTTGCTCTATCTCTCTCTTTTTCTCTCTCATTACAAATTCAACCTGCTGCCTGATTCATCCCTTTCTACACGTGCAATACACACTTCCTGCTTTTGTGGAAGGCCCTAACAATTAATAATTCCTAGGAGTTACCTTATGTCCAAATCTAAATGGATTGCCACATTGGATATAATTGTACCTGGATGCTGCACATTTGTATCAATGAACAGCTACTGCAATCACAAAGACTGTCTTGTGCTCAGCCCAGGACTCATAATAAACACACTCTCATTCTACACATTTGTATACTTTAATGACTCACAATGGAACATTCGAGTGTCACCAACAAAAGGACAAGTTTCTTTTGAGTCCTTTGAGTTGTCTCAAGTAGTTTTCCTCACAATTGTCACCTCATGCATGCTTATTAAGGATCTAAATCTAATAAAAAAGTCCTTAATTTATTTAGTATATGAAATAATAATTATTATAACTCTTTTGTGTGGTCAGTATTTTGGTTTTTATTTCCTACACAGTAAATAAATCAATGTTTAAGTGCAATTAAACAAATTTCTGTCTCTTTACAAGCTTTATTTTTAGTCAAAATTTTTTTATTAATGTTTGTTATTGCCCCCTAATAGATCTATTTGTTTGAACCATCCATGCCATTGCCCCATTGCCAGTAATCTTTGCATATACAGCAGTCTTTTGGACACACATACACACACATACACACACATTCCAACTACATTTACAAGCAGGTAAACATTCCTCAGCACTTACCCAACAAAGTAAATGATAATGAGGAGCTGAGCCACGCGGTTGATGATTCCCACCGACCAGCTCTTGACCACCACAGACTTGGTCGTCTCATAGGTGAAGAACCCTGAGACCCAGCCGAACATGATGAGGTCAGCTGATAGATCTCTGTGTTAAGAAGTGCACGATAAGCTCCTGTTCTGTTCCCGTTCTGTACGAAGGCCGCACGTTTTCCAGCCAAGCTTATCTCAATCTCCCGGGCTCTGCTGAATGATGCTTCGAGCCTTCTGCCTCCAGCACTAAATGTAGGGATGAAAAAAAGAGAAAGACGTCCAAATGACCATTAACGCTCTTCTCTCTCCTCCCTCTTGTGTCTCTGGGGCCCGCTACGTTTCCTTAATGATCCGTTCATTTGCTAAGCGCTCAAGCTCTCCTAAACAAGGTGTGAGTGAGAGCATCGCCACAGAGAGCACATCAGCTGCTAAACGCAGACATTAATCTCACTGCCCGAAAGTGTACTATTACTAAATGTAGCTAATAAACAGGTTAATTAGCATGCACAATTATCTG